>NW_021145725.1:33988-59149 GCF_002837175.3 Physeter macrocephalus | reverse complement strand
TTAGATATGTGTTCAGTAAAAACTGTAGAAGACAGCTAGGTGTCATGGGGAATCACAGGGCCAGTAGCAAATTAATTTCTCTTTCCCTGGGCTGAATAACTTTTTCAATGCCATCCCTTCAAAAAACACTAAAGTCTGCAAGCAATAAATTTTACTATGGATATCACAGCACTTGGATAAAGACTTTCCGGAAAAATTCCCTTCATTTTTTAAGTTACACTTAAAGAAAGTTTTTGAAAAATCAAAATGAAAAAACACTTGGTTTTTGTGTATTACTTCAATACACTCGTCTACCATTGTAGAAGCACTCTGATAAAACAGTGCCTAAACTCAAAATTACAACTTGCAAGTTACAACTTTGTTGTTTTAACCCCCAACACTCAAGAAAACTAGAAGCAATAGCATTTCTAGTTCACAGCACTAAATTCTAATAAAAGATATCAAAACGGCCTGGTGGGGGCAGCATAACACAGTTCCTTGGGAAAAGTATACCTAGGTTTTCCTTAAAGGCCGCGAAGATAAACACAATGACATAGAATTTCAAGAGAAATATTTAGACAATACTAACAAGAAAATACAGATGATTCTGAGCAACCAAAAACAAATTTCCAACATCCAAACAGCTAAGAGGATTATACCCTTGGTGAAGAAAACAGCCTTAGTCAAATTCCTAGATATAAAGTGGGGAAGAGGCACAAACTAGAACACTATCTTGAATTCTCTTCAAAGGAGATTTTGCTATGAAACACAACGAAAATATTTATAATACAGTGCATTTCTGCATTTCCTTCAACATCTAGCTCTGTGTCTCTCGTTGTAAGCACTAATGCTTATTTACTGAATAACTGAATGAGGCAGTCCCATAAAGAATATACACATGTTCTATTAAGTCCTTTGTCTTTGCTGATTTACAAGGGTCGTCGTCTTCTTAACGAAAGCAGAGGAATCTTACAAGCACATATCAAAGTGGGTAATTTTAGGTGTGGATTTATCAAGATCAATTTAAGCATTTACTGAGTATACCAGGCACTGAGTAAAGCCCTACAGATACACTGATAAACAAAACAGGGCCCCTGCTCTCAGAAAGCTCAAAGCTTACAATAAATAAATGAAGATATAGTATTTGGTATTCCCCTATTCAAAAGGAAGAAAGATTTTTTTTTTTAACAGGAGATCGTGTTAGTACTCAGAACAACTGAAAACAATATCAAATATTAAAACCCAAGACTTATCAACTAGCCTGTGCTTTTTTGGATAACTGTCTCAAGCAAAAGCTATAGACAGCTTTATATGAAAAACAAAAACAATAGCACATCTAAGCCTGTATCTGATACATAATGCTTCTTAGAAATATTACTCAGCTATGTAAATTTTTTAAATATATAAATCTATTGGTTCATGGGCAAGGAACTCCCACTGGTCCAGGATCGATCTGGGATATTTCAGAAACTCAAAGATCCTAAAGGTAGGCAAAAAGGAATGATTAGTCTGGTGAGCTGTTCTGAATTCTGATGACACTGGTGAGGAAGTAGAAAAGGGGAAGTTGATCAGGGAAAAGTGCCTAACAGAGGGGAAAGTAAAGTGTAGAAGTGATAACGCATTCTGGGCAGAAATGAGTTGAGCTCAGATACAGACACAACAGGATAATAATGAGACAAGTAATATATAGTAATGTCAGGTTAGTGATGGGTATTCAAGGCTAAACTATATCGAGATCAGAGTCAGTGTGTAAAATCAAGGCACTGAATAGAGTTCTTAAAGAACCCACATATTAAAGGAAGATTAGTCTCAGTGTATAGATAGATCGGAACTGCAGGATGAATGGCTAGAAAATTCAGGAATGTAAAGGTTGCACTAGTCCCTTTATTTTTAAAAGAGTCAACTAGCACGTATAAGTCAACTGTAACATTGTAGAGAAAAGAGAAGTAACAGACTCAAATAACTGCTTCCATGAATAGGAATTTTAAAATTCTCATTCTTTGGGATACTGCACAAGTATTCTAAGGATCTACAGATGACTGATAAAAGAAGCTACCTAAAACGGCTTTTATGCTTTCTACATCCCGTTATTGAAAATAAACTTAATTAAACTTATCATTCATGCCTTAAACGTATCATGTTAAGCACTGAGAACGCTTCACTCTCGCTATTAATACCAGGGCAGTGAGTTCTGTATATTAAGAATATTTTCAAGCATTTACATATAAATTACCCCACCTAAGTGAAAACCGGAGTTTCAACTGAATTTTTCAACCGACTGAAAAACAAAAGTTTCTACGCGCTTACTGATCACTTTTTAAAAATCCAAGTACAACATCCAATTAAATGCCCTAATCTTAAACGTACAGCTCGATAATTTTTTACAGGCGCTCACACGTCAGTATAACCGTCCTCCACTAATCACTTATTTTTTTCCAAATATTTTCATCCGACACCCCAAACCAAAACAAAACCTCTCTCCTTCGGGAGCGACGAGCTCCTTGACTCCCTTAAGTAAGATACGTGGATTTCAAAAGAGAAACCTTTAGCTGGCGGACGGGAACGGCAGCTCGTCAAATTTAAGGCGGAGGAGACGACCCCCGCCCGGCACTCGGTTCTAAGACAAAGCTCAGAACCGCCAACCTCGATAAACATACAAAGAAGAAATAACCAAAGCTCCTGCTCCAGGTGGGGCGGGGGCCGAGAGACCCGAGAAGACTTTACAAACGGATGACACGGCGGCGGAGCCCGGCAGCCAAGCCCCCTCGCCGGGGCCCGCGGCGGCGCTCCCCGGCCAGGCAGGGTCGCAGGGAGGCGGCGGGCTCCAGGAGACACCGCCAACCTCCTTCTCGAACCGGCGAGCTGGAGGCAGGGGCTGGGGGATCCGGCGACAAGAAAAAGGAGGGAGGAGTCATCCTACCTCTCCCCGTGCGCGCTGCGCGCTCCGCCGGGTGCGGGGAGACGGCGGGCGGTGCGGCGGCTCCGCAACGAGGCCGCGCGCGCCCGAGCCCCGGCGGCCGGCGGGGGTTGACGCAGCGCGGGTGGGGAGGCCGCGGCGGCCGCGGGGACAGCAACGCCGGCGGCGGCGGCGGCGGCAGTAGCAGCAGCAGCAGCAGCAGCACCGTCGGCGGCGGCTGCGAAACGCCGGCTCCCCTCCCACCTCCGGCCGGCCGCCCGCCCCTTCCTCCGGGGTCTCGGTCCCCTCCCCGCGCCCGGCGCCGGCCGCGCTGCGTCTCACCTGCAGGTGACCTGTTTAGTCCAGCCGCCGCCGCTGCCGTCGCTGCCGCCTCCCCCGCCCCCCGCCCCCAGGGACGGGGAGGTGACTGTGGGGGTAGGGGTGGGGGAGGCCGCTGCCACCGCCGCCGCTGCCGCTCCTGCTCCTGATGTTGTGGCTGTTGTTCCGGGAGCTGCAGCCTCCGCCATTACTGTTTATCCCACACAGCAATGGCGCCGGAACTTCCGGGATCACATAATTCCGGTCCGGCTGCGGGGAGGAGAAGGCGGCGAGGCGATGGGTGGGGTGGGGGAGGACACTGAGCCGGCCGCTCGCTCCCCTCTGCCCCGCGTCGCGTCTCTGAGCGCTCTCGCCGCTCCAACTGCGGGCCGGAGCCCGAGCGCCCCCAGCCCGCCCCCAGCGCCCTCTGATTGGTGGGCGAGGCAGCTCCGCCTGGGAGGGGCGGGGCGAGGGCGGGCTAGCCCAGGTGAGGCCCACCCCACCACCTACTGCCCCCAGGCTCCACATCCAGGGAACCAAAGTCCTCATTTCAAGGGCACTGACTTAGAGGAATGCGTCCCAGCATAGGCTGATGCAGTTGAGAGGCAGAATGGGATTGGGGTCCTGGGTTTGAATCCAGACTTTCCTGGCTCTACCAATTACTAGCTGTACGAACTTGAGCTGGTTACCCATTCTCTCTAGCCTCAGTCTCCTGATCTCTCAAATGGGGGTGACAGTAGGCCCTACCACATAGGGTTGTGGTGAGGATTATATATGTGTGGCAATCACTGAGCTTAGTGCCTGGCCAGACTAAACACTTAATAAATGTTCTCCCTTATTCTCCCCATCAGAGGTGGGATCTCTCAACCCAAGAGAATAGCTAAGCAAATGCTCTGCAGTCAGCTTGTCTCCGTTACCTCCAGGCTTCTCCCGTCCCTAGCAATGTGTTTTTGAGTAAGTTAACTTACCTCTTAGTGCTCCTGCTTTCCATCTGTAAAATAATAAATAATAATAATTTAAAAATAATAACTGGCCCTACCCCAGAGACGATTATGAAAATTAAATGAGAGTCCACTGTGCTTCACACTATAGTTTTAACTTAGTAGATATAGAATAACGAAAGCTGTCTGAAATATCCCAGCTTCTAAGAGTTATTCCTAAAACTAGGAACATTAAAAAGTATTTAATCCTACTTTCTGATTAAAGCCCATGGTCCACACAGATGCTGGATATTAAATCCTGAGCAGTTTTTCATGAGCCCTTAAATTTGCTTTTCTATAGTCTCTCTACCTTGAGAAAGTGAAAATCTACCCCACTGATAATCAGACCACAATGTTCCCAACAGACACAAACAAGGACAGTGGCAAAGCCAACAGAAAACAATGTTTCACCCAAGGCCACACCATAACTGCGAAATGACTAACATTCCCCTTTTGAGTAATTACAGCTTTTTGCTAATGACTTCCCCAGCCCCACTTCATTTCTCCCTCTGACCTCCCAAAGAAGATTTATGAGACACCCAGTTTCTAAACTGCCCCACCCCACGACAGCACCCCAAACCAGAGCTGGTCTCCTCTTCTGCTGTGTTGTTACCCAAAAAGAGCTTCAACCCTGTGAGAAGCCCCTCCCTATTCCCCTTTCCAAGATGCCCACA
Organism: Physeter macrocephalus; assembly: GCF_002837175.3. Lineage (NCBI taxonomy): Eukaryota > Metazoa > Chordata > Mammalia > Artiodactyla > Physeteridae > Physeter > Physeter macrocephalus. The sequence goes on along the minus strand of NW_021145725.1, from coordinate 54,302 downwards.
TTCCGCTCCTGGGTGGCCTCCCCTGCTGCGAAAAGTTAATAAATCTTTGTTGGACTACAGATGTGTTCCTGGTAGTCTTTATCTGTTAGGGTTTATCTGTTGTTGTTAAATAACAAAATTTCAACCAAGTCAATTTTATGATCTAATTGGCTTTACTGAACAATTCATGAATTGGGCATCTAGAAAGGAGTTGCACTGAGCTGTGGAAAAGGAAAGGTTTTTAAAGGCTGAAAGGGGGCAGAAAAAGGAACTTATTAGCAAAGAAAGCATTGTTCTCCCAAAAGGAACAGAAGGGGCCTACTGGTCATATCACCTCACCTAGTGCTGACCTAGTGCTGACCGGGTAATTCCAGGTTGACTGGTTAAAGGTTACATTCCTGAGGGGTTGAGACAACAATTAGGTTAGGTATTAAGTCTTGGTTTGGTGATGTGTGGTTTGGCACAAGTGACTCCATTTTGGGCCTTCTGTCTCCTATTTAACACAGTCAAGTGATAAATTGTGTTTTTAAAACGTGGGAGTAGGAAAGGAAGTACTGAAACTTTTTTATGTTAAGAAAAAGGGTCATTTAAAACAATTCTTCTATTTTAGAAAAATCCTCTTATAAAGTATGGATTCTTTTTGTCTCCTCACTGCTGCCCTCACCTGGAAGCAGTGATGCTCGGCTCAGGGCCCTCAGTGCAGTCACATGACATGGTAAAAGATCTGAGTCACAGAGATACACCTGGAAAGGCCCTGGGCCTCAACTTTAAGATGGATTGAGAATGGGACCCAGAGCTGTCCCCGAGACCCCATGTGCCCAGCCAAGCTGAGCTCTGAATTTTAGATCTTCCCGTTCAACCCTGCAGCCAAAGTGACCTTCCCTGCTCCAAGTCCTCCAAGGAGGGTTTCAATCAGGGTACGGCTTTACTAGGCCCCATCTACAGACCTCATTTCTCTTCTGCCCCTTTTTCGCTTCTCCAGGAACTCTGACCTCAAGCTTGTTACCAAATGCAAGTTTGTGTGCCTGAGACACAGTGAGGCCAAACGGACCTAAACCTCAGAGTCTGGTGCAGAGAGAGGTTTACTGCAGGGCCAAGCAAGGGGAGCGGGTGGCTCATGCTCGAAAAACCCCAACTCCTCGATGGTTTTCAAGGAGAAGTTTTTATAGGCAAAATTTGGGGTGAGGGCTGCAAGGTGTATGACTTTCTTCTGACTGGTTGGTGGTGAGGTAACTGGACGGTGCTCCAGGAATGTTCAGCCCGAAGTTACCATCCTCCACCTGGGTGGGGACCTTAGTTCCCGCAGAAGAACTCAAAGATATTGTTATGTACATTCCTTGAGGAAGAACCAGGACCCTGCCCCGAGGCTTCACTATTGTTTCTTGACTGCTCCTTCTTTGTTTCCCTTTGTATTCCCTCCCTTCCCTGATTAGCAACAGTTTGGATCCACCCTTTGGAACTCAGGGAATATCAAGGAGGCTGAATGAAGCTTAGAAACTAGAAACTAGGGGCAGGGAAAGGATTTGTACTTGGTTTCACGCTGACCCAAACACTCGAGTCACACTCTCACAACCTCATCATCTAGGCATTTCCTTGGCTACCTCCTCCAAGCTTTTGCCAAAACTCAACCAGAAATTCTCAGATCTCGGGGCTGGGGGTGATAAGTTGGGAGACTGGGATTGACCTATACACACTACTATATATAAAACAGGTAACTAATAAGGACCTCCTGAATAGCACAGGGAACTCTACTCAAAACTCTGTAATGACCTATATGAGAAAAGACTCCTAAAAAGAGTAGATATATGTGTCGACTAAAAAACTCTTCACAACCTAAAAGTTGAGAGTTACGTTTTATTCAGCTGGAGTTTTTAGGACTTCAAGCCCGGCAGTCAGCGTCTCAAGTAACCCTGAGGAAATTGCTCCGAGGAGAGGAGCGGGAAGGGGAGCCAGGATATATAGTTTTGTAACAGAGGGCAGGTAGTAGGAACAAAAGATTACTGTTAATAAAAGAAAACCAGATCTCTCAAGTTAAGGAATTTAACATTTTTCTATGTACGGGAAGATGCAAGAGTTGGGCTCACTGAAAGCGTTCCTTTGATATGCACCTCAGCTGTCTGGGGCCAGTGTCCTGTGTTTTCACAGACTGAGCTTCCTCAGGGCTCACCACAGGGAGTGGCTGCAGTCTGATGGCTGCGAGATGGCAGGTATGCTTTCCTCCCTGAGTCCCCTCAGGGCTCACCAGCGTAGCCTAGTGAGCTGAAATTGCTGATGACTGTCACAGTCGTCATCCTTTGTTTACTGACAATGGCAGGCAATGTTCCATTTACCCTACGTATATGTATAACTGGTTCACTTTGCTGTACAGCAGAAACTAAAACAACATTGCAAATCAACTATACCCCAATAAAAAATTAATTAAGGGCTTCCCTGGTGGTGCAGCGGTTAAGAATCCGCCTGCCAATGCAGGGGACACGGGTTCGAGCCCTGGTCCGGGAAGATCCCACATGCCACGGAGCAACAAAGCCCGCGAGCCACAACTACTGAGCCCGCGCGCCACAACTACTGAGCCCGCGTGCCTAGAGCCCGTGCTCCGTAACAAGAGAAGCCCCCGCAATGAGAAGCCCGCGCACCACAACGAGGAGTAGACCCCGCTCACCGCAACTAGAGAAAGCCCGCGCGCGGCAACGAAGACCCAACGCAGCCAAAAATAAATAAATTAAATAAATAAAGTTTTTAAAAATAAATTAAAACAATTTTAAAAAAGAAATTCTCAAATCTCAATTTCTCCTCTGACTGCCTTTTAAAATATTGCAACATGTTTTCTCAGCACCTCACCCCACCCTCCTACACTCCTAATCCCCTTACTCTGCTCCATGTTTCTTTTTCTTTCTTTTTTTTTTTTTGGCATGCAGGATCTTAGTTCCCAGACCAGGGATCGAACCCATGCCCCTGCAGTGGAAGCTGAAGTCTTAACCACTGGATCACCAGGGAAGTCCCCGCTCTATTTTTCTTTATTGCATAGTATTTACCTTCTGATTTACTATAGAATTTCTTGTTATTTATTTTTGAATTGTCTATCTCTCCTAGCTAGAATATAAGTTCCCTGAGGGCAGGAATCTTTACCTATTTTGTTCAGCTGTACCCCAAGTCCCTAGTATGGTGTGTGGCATATAGCAGGTGCTCAATAATATTGGGGCAATGGATGAAAGAATTCTCTGTTGTTAGAAAAATTACTATGCCTTGTCTCACCATCCATACCAATAGGAATAATGATGTTTTGTATTATAGGGAAACAAAATAAACAAAGAGTCATCCCTTTCTCTGGGAGAAAAGATCAGCACAGGGCAATCCATTTACCTCTTCCCTCACAAAACATTTATTAGTGATTTTGATTTTGCTGGACCCGTGCTACCCAAACAGCCAGGTTACATAGGAATCATGAGCGGACTTTAGTGCCTGATCGTAGTAGCCAGGTGACATTGGGCAAGTTCCTGCCTAAGTCTCCTCACTGGTGAAATAAGGCCAGTGGTACACCTTCCTTATAAGTATTAAATGAGTTAATATATATAAGCCTCAAGGAACAGTCCCTAGGTGTAGTAACTGCTAGGTAAGTATTTATTATTGTTTCCATTGATGTTATATGATGTTAAAACAGGGTTGCCAGATTTAGCATATGAAAAAACAGGATGCCCAGTTAAATCTGAACTTCAGATAAACAACAAATCGAGTTTTAGTGTAAGTATATCCCAAATATTGCATGGGATATACTTATACTTGAAACATTCGTTGTCTGTCTCAACTTCAAATATAACTAGGCATCCTATATTTTATCTGGCAACCCTCCATCAGAACCATACTTGATGCTTTTCAAAGGCCTGTCACCTCCTTGTCTAGTTCTAGTCTCACAACGGGTTTTTGAAGTGGAGCAAGCACAGATTATTTTGCCCCTATAAATCTGAGCAGATGAAGTTGAAGAGACAGGCAGAGATGCTGTGCAGGATCACACAGCCCGTGAGTGACAGAGCAGAGCTTGAAGCTTGAGGAATTGTAGCTGTGGGGCTAGTGTTCCTTCCCCAGCCGGTGCTGGAAGTCAGGCTCTCCCCTCGGGGAAGCTTTTAATGTAAAAGGGAAGACTACAGACAAGACGCAATCCCACTTGTCGGTCTGTGCTGAGTGCTACAAAATTAAAGAAAGTATAAGAGCTAAGGCTAGCATCGTGCCAAGCCGCTGTGGATTCTATTGCTGTGAGCAGATCTACTTTGCACTCTGTGGAACAACCTCGAAAACCTTAGTGTGTGAATTCCAGTCCACACAATAAGCACCAATATTAATCTTCCTGTTATTTTCTTTCCAAAGGGGGTTCAAATAATGATTTGGTCTCTGTAAAAACACTTTGTATTTTCACATAGGTCAGTGGTTCCCTGCCTTCTTCGGTCTAAGTATCCTCTCCGACAATTTATGAATTATTTTGTTTTAGACGCTGTGTTAATTTTTGCTTTGTATACATTTTCTTAATAATAATACAGTCACGTGACTAAACATCTTTAAAAGTAGAAAAGGGCCTGACAGGGACTTCCCTGGTGTTCCAGTGGTTAGGACTCCAGCCTCTCACTGCCCAGGGCCGGGGTTCGATCCCTGATCAGGGAAATAAGATCCCACAAGCCGGGCAGTGCAGCCAAAAAGAAGGGGTGTGGGGGGGACATGACAAAGATTCTTTGACTAAACTCTACTCAGGCTCCCCTGAACTTTACAATGAGGCCTCAATTTTTGGACTTCCGTGTGTTCATCTCTGCATCTTCCAATTTTAGCAAGAATCCTGTTAAATTGCTTTAGCCAGAATCCTCCATCGCACCGGTGCCGGGTAGAAACTGGGAGACAGAGTTTTGGGTGAAGTAGAAAAGGACAGTATTGCTTTGCCAGGCAAATGCGAACACGCAAGGCTACTGCCTCAAAAAAATGTTTGTCCCAACCCAAGAGGATTTGAGGGGGAGCTTTATAACAATACTTCCACGGTGGGGTTGCTGACAAGATGAGGGTGTGTGCAGGGTCTCAGGGTCTCCGGATCTTGATGAGCTTCTCTGGTCCCTTTAATCTTGCCTCATGTGGTTTCTCGGCAGCTCCTCCCTTGATTAGCAACTGTTCGAATCTGCCCTTTGGAACTCACGGAAGGTCATGCAGGCTGGAGTCTTGCCTGCAAGAAACGGGGGACAAAAAAAGGCTTCCGTGCCCAGGATCCCATAACCCCACCCCCTTTTCACTAAGCACTGGACCACCGGGGAATTCCTCTCTCTCTCTTTTTTTAAATGGAAGTAGAGTTGATTTACAATTATTTGCCCTTCCTCTTAATCCTCATAAATTTAAGAGATACTTTATTTCCTTTTCTGTCTATTCACAACCTTTGCCCATTTTTCTTAGATCATTTGTAAGTGGAATTAGGGAAATTAGCATTTTGTTTCTCATGAACTGCAAATACGTTTCTCAGTTTGTTGTTGGTGTTCTGATTTTCCTTGTGATTTTTGCCATGCGTATTTTTTTTTAAGATGCAGTCTAATTCTGTTTTCTGGATTTTGTATCATAGTTATAAACGTCTTCCCCACCCCAAGGTTATTAACGTATTCACCCCCTTTTTCTTCCTAGTAATTTTATGGTTTGATTTACTACATTTAAATTTATGATCCTTTTGTAATTTGTCCGGGCACAAGGTGTTAGGTGTGACACCTTTGATTTTTCCCAGATGGTTACTCAGTTGTCTCATTTATTGAATAATCGTTTTTCCACTGACGTGAGATGCCATCTTTAAGGCATATTAAATTCTTTAAAAAAAATTTTAATAGTGTTCATTTCTTTTTTTTTTTTTTTCTTAAGAAATTTATTTTTGGTTGCATTGGGTCTTCATTGCTTCACGGGCTCTCTTCAGTTACAGAGAGCGGTGCGCGGGCTTCTCATTGCGGTGGCTTCTCTTGTGGCAGAGCACCGGCACTGGGCCAGCGGGCTTCAGTAGTTGTGGCTCGTGGGCTCTACAGCGCAGGCTCAGTAGTTGTGGCGCACGGGCTTAGTTGCTCCGCAGCATGTGGGATCTTCCCGGACCAGGGCTCGAATGCGTGTTCCCTGCATTGGCAGGCGGATTCTTAACCACTGTGCCACCAGGGAAGTCCCATATTAAATTCTTATACTCATGTCTGTTTGTGAACTTTCCTGTTCTCTTTATTTAAATCCCAGTGTTGTATATTATTGAAGGTATATAATATCTGTTAGTGCCTTCTTACTTTTTTTTTCCAGAAAAGTTCTCACTTTATCTTTTACATATGAAATTTAGAATCTGATTGTCTAATTTTTAAAATACTGTTATTTTTATTTTTAACATTAAACATTTTGCCCTACCCCTCCCACACTCTGCACATAATGCTTGGAGCTCTTTGTCCTCAGCTTTAGCTCAGTGCCTGGCCCAAAATCTTTGTTGAGTAAACAAATGAATAGATAAACCAATGGACAGAGGTAGGAATGAATGCAAATTTAGGTTTGTGCTGGTTTACCCTAGCGAGAAGCTCCCCTCCCCCACTCTAAAGGACAGGAGCTAAGGTCGTAGGGAAAAAATTAGGAAAACTTGTAGCAAATTCAGTGCCTCCTCTTTAAATGGCTTGGTGTCTCAGCTCTTCACGCACTCCCACACCCCCAAGTCTTTGTGCAGACCAAATAGCTTTTGCAGTTTGAGGGCTTTCTTTTAAGCAGGGAGCAAAAAATGCTAATAATGTTTCCAGTTTCCATTCTTGCCCTTGCTAGGCGTGTGAGCTGTGATCTCCAAAAGTACAAAAAGGCCTGGGGACAGCCCTAGGGGTGGGTGGGAAAAAGATCAACTAGATTTGAGAAAAGTAAGCATTTAAAATACCAAGAAGTTAGAAAAATCTTAGGGGGTGTGTGTGTGTGTTTTAGCCATTAGAGTAAATGCTACTCTCTCTTCTGCCCTAGTGAAACCAAGCTTTCTAGGAAAGAGGCTGGAGAGGGCAGCCTAATCTCCGTAGGAATTATCTATTTCAAAAGACTTCTTGAGTCCAGACTAAGAAATGGGTGCTGAGAATGAATTTAAGAATTCCCTAGGCTGGGATTAACAGATACACACTACTATGTATAAAATAGATAAACAACAAGGGCCTACTGTATAGCACAGGGAACTATACTCAATATTACATAATAATCTATAAGGGAAAAGAATCTAAAAAAGTATATATATATGTGTGTGTGTATATATATATGTAAATAGCTGTGCTGTACACCTGAAACTCACACGATATTATAAATCAATTAAAAAAAAAGAATTCCTTAGCCTTATTTGGTTAAAAAACAGAATTTTGTTTGTTTGTTTGTTTGTCTTTTTAAGAAAAAGCTTCTTCCGGGTACAGTCTAAATGGGCCACAGTCTTAGGATGATGGCATCAGTGAATGTATTCACTTATTCATTCATTTAGATAGGGTCATCAGGGAAGACTTTTCTTTTCTTTCTTTTTTTTAAGAATAAATTTATTTATTTATTTTTGGCTGTGTTGGGCCTTCGCTGCTGCACGGGCTTTCTCTAACTGCGCGAGCAGGGACTACACTTCGTTGCGTTATGCGGGCTTCTCACTGCAGTGGCTTCTCTTGTTGCAGAGCATGGGCTCTAGGGGCGCAGGCTCAGTAGTTGTGGCCCACGGGCTTAGTTGCTCTGCGGTGTGTGGGATCTTCCTGGACCAGGGCTCGAACCCATGTCTCCTGCATTGGCAGGCGGAGTCTTAACCACTGCACCACCAGGGGAGTCCAGGGAAGGCTTTTCTAAGATGATATTTGAACAGACACCTAAAGGATTGGCGAGAATAAGCCAATTGAAAATCTAAGGGAATAGTGTACAGGACAGAGGGAACAGCGAGTACAGAAGCCCTGAGACGGGGTCATGCTTGGTATAATCCAAGAACTGCCAATGCCAGTGTGGCTGGAGCCCATTGAGACAGGCTGAATGTGGCCAGAGATGGGGCAGGCTGGCTGGGGAGAAATGGGAAGAGAGAGTGAGAGACAGGGTCCCGAGGAGCAGATTCTTCCTAACACCAGTTCACAACATGCTTTGGGTGTGAGTCTACCAGCCAGGCAGAAGTTTTCAAACCTACTGAAACTGCACTGAAGCAGCGGGCATCCTGGTGTGACTACCTGAAGGGAGAAGACAAAGGGATGTTGTGAGTGGAGGGTAGGGACAACACAGACCCCTTTTTCATTCTCAAATAATCACAGGTACAGAGTGCCTTTCTAGTTTATCCCTCTGGCTTCACACATAGCCGGGAGCTTTGATCTGAAGGATTACAGCAATGCATTCTGGATTTGGTAATTACATGGGAGAAAAAAAAAACTTTTTCTACTCTCTTAGGTTCATCATCTAGGACATGAAAATTAAACTGATAAAAGACAGATTAACAGGAGAAAACAGTTTGTTTCATATGCATAAGAGTAGCCAGCGAAAGAAGTAGCTGGCTTCTTAAATGGTTAAAATTAAAGGCTTATACACCTAACTTAGTAGGGAAAAGGGAGGGAGAGAGAAGGCTTCTAGGGGAAAAACCCAATAGGTTTCTTTAGGGAAGCCCAGTGGGTTTTTAGAACAGGTGAGAGATAAGAAGGTTTGTGATAATGATTGTCTACACGGGTATGCATGGTATTTCTGCCTTCTTGAGGGCCATTAAGTGGATTTATGGTATCCTCATTTCCTAGCAGTTGCTGATTTTAGCTGGGTAAGGAAAACTCAGAAAAGCTTTTTTTCTGCAGCTGTTGAATCTTAAATGTCTTCAGCTTAAAATCATCTTGATATCAACTCTGGGGTCTTGAGTGGGTCCCCACATTATCTAATATATATCTCATAGCATCTTGTGCCTATTTTCCAAAATATAAAAATGCACATGTAATTGACAGATGAAACTAATGCCCTTTGATCAGAGCTGCGCAGAGAATACTCGCTTTATATGTCCTCCTAAGACGGGGATCTGAGCTCCTAGGACTCACCCTTGAAGAGCAGTACAAGACCACCAGCCCCCCCAAGCCGCAGGGGAGCCTTCACCTCGCTGACCCCACCTCAGCTCAGTGCCTGCAGCTCCTTGTTGCCTCTCACAGCAGCGGCCAGGCTTCCTGAGCACTGGTTCCCATGCAGGACCACCAGCCAGGCCCAGAGGCGACGGATGCCTTCCTCTCCCTCTTCCTAAAGCCCCCCTGTGCCCAAGTCCTGGCCTTTTCACTTCTGAAATCTATCTCAAATTTGCCTTCTTGCATCTCCGCTGCCACTACTCTAAGCTATCATCATTTCTTGCTGGGCTGTTTCAGTGGCCTGGTAATTGGTCTGTGGCATCTACTCTGGCTCTTCCCATTCCATCCTCTGCATTGTAGCCAGTGATCTAAATCTGAAGATGCTGTGTCATCATCTTGCTTAAAACTTTTTCATAGTTTCTGGTTACTTTTATTATTTTTTAAATTTATTTTTTAAACATCATTTATATAAATATTTAGTTACTTATTTGGTTGCACTGGGCCTTAGCTGCAGCAGGCGGGCTCCTTAGTTGCGGCATGTGGGCTCCCCAGTTGTGGCATGTGAAATCTTAGTTGTGGCATTCATGTGGGCTCGAACCCAGGGCCCCTGCATTGGAAGCATGGAGTCCTATCCACTGCACCACCAGGGAAGTCCCTCTGGTTACTTTTAGAATGAGAATTAAATCCTTAGTATGATCTACAGAGCCTTACAAATTTTGACCCTGTTATGGGCTGAATTGTGGCCCCCTCTCCCCCAAATTCCTGTGTTGAAGCCCCAATTCCCAGCACCTCAGAATGGAGACAGAGCCTTTAAAGAGGTAATTGAGGTTATATAAGGTCCTTGGGGTTGCCCCTAATCTAATATGACTGGTGTCCTTATAAGAAGAGGCACCTAGGACACAGACAAGCAAAGAGGAAAGACGATATGAAGATACAGTCCATCTGCAAGTCAAGGAGAGAGGCCTCAGAAGAAAGCAACCCTGGGACTTCCAGCCTCCTCAGCTGTCAGACGATACATTTCCATTGCTTAAGCTGCCTAGTCTGTGGTACTTTGTTATGGCAGCCCTAGCAAACTAATACTGGCCCCTACGTACCCATCCAGCTTTAATGTGTCTACAAAGCTCCCTTTACTAAGTTTCTAGAACTTGCCTTGCTCCCTCCCACTATGTACCGGTACCAAGCTATTCCCAAACTTCTTTCCCTTGCCCATTCCCACCACAGAAGTGAAATACTAGCTTTCCCAGCATCCCTTGCACCTAGGGATGGTCATATGATCATAGACCAAGGAGCTCTGAGGGGAAGGCTGCAGGGAGGCCTCTGGGAAAGATGTCCTGGGTTTTCTGGATAAGTCAGGCTTCTGCTTGGTCCTCCCTACCTCCTGCTGTTGAAAACCATCCTTATGTCTGGAGCTGGGCTGATAAGAGGACAAGCCTGAGCACAAGAAGTAACGTACGGAAGATGGTAGAACAGAGAGAGCCTCAAAGACAGAGTGCAAGAATTGGCCCAGCACCAGCAGCCACCACCTCCGTATTTTTCGTTGTACGAGAAAAAACAAAAACACCCAATTGTTTTAGCCACTGGCAGTCAGATTTTCTGTTTCTTGAAGCCAAAAGCATTTCTAACCAATGTATGACTTAAGGCTTTGCACATGCTGTTCCCTTCTCTGGAATGCTATTCCCTCCTCTCCCCAACCTCAGACCTCAGCTCAAGTATCACTTTCTTGGGGAAGTGTTCTCTAAGCTCCTGACCAAGTCCAACCCCTCTGATCCACTCTCACACTCCAGTTCCCCATCCTTCATAACACCTGTCATGATGGAAACATTACGTTTGTTTGTGTACGATTATTTGAATGTTGGTCTTCCCCCCCCAAATCTCTTGAGAGCAGGGACTGTATTTATATTTGTTCACTGTTGTACCTCCAGTATCCATCACGCTCAATATGTGTAGAATGAATGAATGAATGAATGTCAAAAAGGCCCAAACCCAGGACATGCATTCATTCAAACTAGAGCAGTGTCTGGTGCATCATTACAGTTCAATAAATATATGTCTAATGAGTGAATGAATGGGGGAAACAAAGGTGAAAAGTAGCAGCACCTGTCCTCAAGGAATTTAGAAGCTAAGAGTGGAAGCAGACCCCAAAGCAGAACATTTTACTGGGAATGTGCAGTGGTAGAGGCACCTGCAAGGTGCTGTCAGAGGTCAGAGAAGCAGCCATTACGCCAGACTGATTGAGAGAGAGGGTAGCAGGGAAAGTGCCACACGAGCTGAGCCAGCCGTGTGCCCTTGCTGCAGACCGCAGACGCACAGGCGTGGGGCTCAGGGACCGGATGGTGGAGGAGGGCAGCTGGGGGCAGTTCTGCATTCACTGTTGAAGCATAAAATCCTCGGCAGGAAAGGGCAGGCTGCAGCCAGCTCTGGGGGAGGTGGGGAGGACAGGGAGGGGTTCGACTTGACCTGCAGGCAGTGGGGAGCCCCGGGAAGGTCTTGGGCAGGAGCCTGGCGCCAGTGCAGGTGGTCAGATCACAATCTAGCAGCAGAAGAAAGGTAGCTCTGAGTCCTGAGCTGCCAGCTTCACCGTGGTTACCTACCCTTCTAACTGGGATGATTCCGAGTCCCAGGCAAGGTTTCTCCACACAAGCTGTTCCGAAAAACAAAGTAACCCTGTGAACTGAGTCAAGGAAATGGGTCCTGACCATTCATCAAGGACTCTGGCACCTGCCCTGCACTCTCTCCACCCCAGGCCAGACCAGAAGGCTGGGTGTCTTTAAAATCCACGGGGAGACTTCCCTGGTAGTCCAGTGGTTAAGACTCCGAGCATGGGTTCGATCCCTGGTCGGGGAACTAAGATCCCACATGCCACACAGCATAGCCAGAAAAATAAATAAACAAAGCAAATCAAATCAAATCCACGGGGACCGCCCTGACTCCAGTTTTCTATGCACTCACCCTCAGGGGCCATTTCCTACCTTAAAAAAAAAAAATCCCTACTATATATAAAATAGATAACCAACAAGGACCTACTATATAGCACAGGGAACTGTATTCATTATTTTGTAATAACCTATAAGGGAAAAGAATCTGAAGAAAAACTAGATATACATGTATGTATAACTGGATCACTTTGCTGTACACCTGAAACTAACACAACATTGTAAATCAACTAGACTTCAATAAATAAACATATATATGTATATGTGTATATATATATATATATATATACCTCCAACTTAAAAAAAAAATCCCAGATACCTTCTCTACTGTTTATATCCAGGCCTTTTCAGCCCCCCTAACTGCTCTACCTCCAGCCACTGCTCTTATAGCCCATTCTCTGACCACAACCTATATCTCCTCTTTGGAATTCTCAGTCCAATAGGGGTTTCAGGGACAATCATTCTGTGAGCCCAGGACCCCCCAAGAAAATGCCATTTGTCATAAAATCTTTCTTGGTCATCAGATCCTGCCCTAAATCAATGAAAGGCTTCAGGCTTTAAATAGAAAGCTGAGACTTCCCTGTTGGTGCGGTGGTTAAGAATCCACCTGCCCATGCAGGGGACATGGGTTTGAGCCCTGGTCCGGGAAGATCCCACAACTAAGGAGCAACTAAGCCCGTGCGCCACAACTACTGAGCCTGCGCTCTAGAGCCCGCAAGCCACGACTCCTGAGCCTGCATGCCAGAACTACTGAAGCCCGCGCACCTAGAGCCCGTGCTCCACAACAAGAGAAGCCACTGCAGTGAGAAGCCTGCGCACCGCGATGAAGAGCAGCCCCTGCTTGCCGCTGCTAGAGAAAGCCCGCGAGCAGCAATGAAGACCCAACGCATCCAAAAATAAATAAATAAATAAAATTTCAAAATAAAAAATAAATAGAAAGCTGGCCGATTCCATTTGATTATACTCTGGCAATGGGGATTCTGGTTCCAACACTGCATTTGAAATGTAAAAATGTGTGGTGTGATCTAAGTGTCCATCAACAGATGAATGGATAAAACAAAACGCGTTTTACATTCCCTGGTGGTCCAGTGGTTAGGGCTCCGCGTGTCCACTGCAGGGGGCATGGGTTCGATCCCTAGTCTGGGAACTAATACGATGGAATGAATATGATTCAGCCTTAAAACAGAATGAAATTCTGACACATCTCCAACATGGATGGACCTTGAGGACATTATGCTAAGTGAAATGAGCCAATCACAAAAGGACGAATACTGCATGATTCTGCTTATATGAGGTACCTAAACCAGTCAAATTCATAGAGACAGAAAGTAGAATAGAGGTTGTCAGGGCCAGGGGAGGGGAGAAGCGGGGAGCTGGGAGAACGGGGATGGTGACAAGTTTGTGGGGATGAGGGATGTCATTATGGCTGCACAACAACATGAATGTGCTCACCACTGTGAACTCTACACTCGGGAATGCTTAAGGTGGCCAATTTTATATTACGTGCAATTTAACACAATTAGAAATTTCAAAAATATGAATGGGTTTAGGAGTATTTGGAACAGATAATACACACACAGTGGAGTGCCTGTTCTGTGTGAAGCCCTGTGTGAGCCAGAGCTGCCCCAGGAGCCCAGTGTACTCATCAGGAAGGCAGACATCACTGGGAAGAGGATCCAGCACCGGGCACTGCAGGCAGCTACCAAATAAGGAGGTGTATGAGCTATAAATAGCTGCTAAGACTGGCTGAGGCATGCCCTGACTTTAAGATCAGCTCAGCTGTTAGCTGCCTGGGACACACTAGGCTCTAGCTCAGTGTGTTTCCTCCCTCCTCACACCCCACCTGTCCTGCCAAGGCCTCCAGCTCCTCCCTCCCTCTTGCATCTGCCCAGTGGCCCCATCAGCTGACGGCCCTAGGATCCCGCCCTGACCGGGCTTATAGACCACACTTCCTGGCTGTGGCCACAGGTGCTCCAGCGGATAGTCAAGTCTGGGGTCAGAAGGGACTTCTCTTCAGGGACCTCCCTGGTGGTCCAGTGGTTAAGACTCTGTGCTTCCAACGCAGGGGGCCCAGGTTCGATCCCTGGTTGGGGAACTAAGATCATCCCACATGCCACATGGTGCGGCCAAAAAATAAAAAATAATTAAGAAGGGACCTCTTCCCCTACTTTACAGATGGGGAAATGGGAGGCGAGGAGATGTGCCCCAAGTTCCACAGTCACCCGGAGGCAGAGCTGGGTGAGGATGCTCCATGCCTCCCTCTCTCCCAAACCTCACTGTCCTTTTGGTGCCAGGGCCTTCCCAGGGGACAGGTAAGAATCTGCAGCGGTGGCTGAAATTTATCTCTTCCTCTCCCCCAGGTGAGGCTATAGGACATTATCAGTTTGCCAGTGAGATGTCCATCTGCTGGGCCTACACAAAACACTCAGGGAGTGGGACTTCCCTGGTGGCGCGCAGTGGTTAAGGCTCCGCCCTCCCGATGCAGGGGGCCCAGGTTCCATCCCTGGCCAGGGAACTAGATCCGGCGCTCCGAGTGCTGGACTCGCAGACACAGATTATAAAGCAACTGTGCTCATAGATATAAATGCTAAATGTAATTTTAGCCGGGAATTGGGAATGGTGGAAAAAGTCACACTGGGACTTCCCTGGTGGTCCAGCGGTTAAGACTCGAGCCCCCAATGCAGGGGGGCCCAGGTTCCATCCCTGGCCAGGGAACTAGATCCCACATGCATGCCGCAACTAAGGAGCCTGCCAGTCGCAACTAAGACTTGGTGCAACCAAATAGATAAAAAAAACAAAAAAAACCCAACAGGGGGTGATGACTTTTCTTTTCTGGTGTCTGCGTGTGTGCGTGTGTGTGTGTGCGTGTGTGTGTGTGTGCGCGGGCGGGCGCGCGCGCACACGCATGCAAACAGAAGAGTATGTAAAAACAACGTGCATAGTTCGAACTGAAGGAGAACAGTCTATGCTACCCCAAAATGGGCCATTCTGGAATAAAGATTATTTTGAGCTGAAGGCAATTGAGAATCAACAGATGCAGGAAGGGTCCCCTGTCCTGCCCCTTTTCCTCCTAAAAGCAGGACATACATTTCCCTTGTGAAGGTACCAGAAAGAGGAATGCAACTCTTCCTACAGAGATGGAGCCATCAGCATTGGGATGAGTCTGCACAACCAAACCTTGCTAACATAACCCTTATCTGTCATCAGTTTCCCCCACATATTTCCTAGTCCCTTCTCCACAGTTTATCGTCCCTTGAAAGCCAAACCATGTTTCCTTTGTTAAAATGGTATATGAGCCCCTGAGTCCAACCATTTCTTTGATTTTCACTTATTTTTTGTCAACTCCCATGCACATAAATATTGATTAAAAACTGTGTACATTTTATCCTGACAATCTGTCTTTTGTTAGTCTAATTCATAGACCCTAAGAGCTTAGAGGAAGTTTTCCTCCAACAAAACACACCCAGGCACCTATCACCCGTATCACAAAGTAGAATATTATCATATCCTAGAAGTCCTGCCCTGTGTGCCTCTTCTTTTTTTTTTGTTTGTTTAATTAATGTTTATTGGAGTATAGCTGATTTACACTGTTGTGTTAGTTTCTGCTGTACAGCAAAAGTGAATCAGTTATACATATACATATACCCACTCTTGTTTAGATTCTTTTCCCATATAGGTCATTACAGAGTATTGAGTAGAGTTCCCTGGGCTATACAGTAGGTTCTTATTGGCTCTCTTATTTTATATATAGTAGTGTGTATATGCCAATCCCAATCTCTCAATTTACCCCTCCCCCCTTCCCCGCCATGTGCCTCTTCGATAACACATCCTGGTCCCAAGTGAACCATTGTCCTACGTTTTGTTTTAATCTTTCCTTTGGTTTTCTTTACATTTGTTTTTCGCTGCACTTGGATTCCTAAACAGTACATTATTAGGTTTGCCTGTTTTAAAATTCTATTTAAGTGGAATCTTACTCATATCCTCTGTTTCTTGCTGCTTCACTTATGTTCGTGAGATGAACCTATATTGATGCATACGATGTAGTTTATAGATTTTTCACTGTTGCATAGTGTTACATTGTATGGTTATCCCACACCTGATTTACACATCTTACTGTTGATGGCCATTTCATTACCACCAGTTTCTGGCTATTACAAATGATGCTGCTCTGAATATTCCTGTACATGTCTTTTGATACACATAGGCACGCATTTTGTTGGGTGTATGCTTAGGAGTGGAATTACTGGGTCATTGGTAATCAATTGCTTTACTTGGTAATGTCAGTTTTCCAGTGGCTATACTATTTACTTCTGTCATATCCTGTTGCTCCAGATTCCTACATTTTAAACCGTATACCCAGCAGGAACTGCATGCTCCCAAGCCCCTGCTCTTCCTACTCCACGCTGAGGCCAAAGCCACTGCCCACAGCAGTTTTAAAAAGATGTAATCTTTCTCAAGTGATGAAAGTGTTCTGGAGTTAAACAGTGGTTATAGTTGCACAACTTTGTGACTGTGCTAAAAACCGCCAAACTCTGCACATGAAAAGGGTAAATGTTACGGTATGTGAAGTGAGCTATATTTCAATTTTAAAGATTGTCTGATTTTTGATCATGTGGGAGGTTTGAAATGGTAACACATAGTGGTTTCAATGTGCATTTTTCTGATCAGTATTGTATTTGAAAATACTTTCGTCTGTTTATAGATCATTTGTACTTCCTCTTCTATGAAATTACTATACTTTTGTTTTTTTAAGTATAATTGATCTTTTCTTTTTGTTTATTTGGTTGTGTTGGGTCTTTGTTGCTGTGCGTGGGCTTTCTCTAGTTGTGGCCATCAGGGGCTACTCTTCGTTGCGGTGTGCGGGCTTCTCACTGCGGTGGCTTCTCTTGTTGTGGAGCACGGGCTCTAGGTGCGTGGGCTTCAGTAGTTGCAGCATGCGGGCCCTAGAGTGCCCAGGCTTCAGTAATCGCAGCCCTTGGGCTCAGTAATTGTGGCTCACGGACTCTAGAGCGCAGGCTCAGTAGTTGTGGCGCACTGGGCTTAGTTGCTCCGGGGCATGTGGTATCTTCCCGCATCAGGTATCGAACCCTTGTCCCCTGCATTGGCAGGCGGATTCTTAACCACTGTGCCACCAGGGAAGTCCCACTATTCATTTCTTTTGCCTATTTATCTGTTGGATTGTTTGTCTTTTCTTATTGCTATAAGCCCCCTTATAGCCTAGGAGCTATTTACATATATTTAGGTCCTAATCCTTTGTTGGTTCTATATGTTACAAATATCTTCCCCCAGGTGTGGCTTATCTTTTTACTCTACAAAATGGTATCCTTTGATGAAGTAAAGATTTTTCCACCGTGTTTCTTTTTTTAAATTGCATTTAAAAAACTGAAATAAATTTACAGACAGTAACATGCACAGGGACTTCCCTGGTGGCGCAGTGGTTAAGAATCTGCCTGCCAATGCAGGGGACATGGGTTCGAGCCCTGGTCTGGGACGATCCCACATACCGCGGAGCAACTAAGCCCGTGTGCCACAACTACTGAGCCTGTGCTCTAGAGCCCGTGAGCCACAACTACTGAGCCCGTGTGCCACAACTACTGAAGCCCATGCGCCTAGAGCCCGTGCTCTGCAACAAGAGAAGCCCCCACAATGAGAAGCACGGACACTGCAACGAAGAGTAGCCCCTGCTCTCCGCAACTAGAGAAAGCCTGCGCGCAGCAATGAAGACCCAACACAGCCAAAAATAAATAAATTTATATAAAAAAATAACATACACAAATAAATTAAATAAATTTATAAAAAAAAAACATGCACAGAACTTAACTGTTGTTCAGTGAATTTTGACAATTGTGTACACCCATGTGATCATCACCCAAATCAAGATATAGAAGATTCCCACCACCCCGGATTGTCCGTTGTTCTTTCTCCCTTTTTAGTCAATTCTCTCATCCCAGTACCACAATCGCTTTCTGAATTTTATTATCACAGATGAGTTTTGCCTTTTTTCGGATTTTTATATGAAGAGAATGATGCCGTGTGCATTATTCTCTTTCTGGCTTCTTTTACTCCACACACTGTGAGGTTCATTCAAGTCATTGTCTGGGTCAACAGTCTATGCCTCCTCCTTGATAAGTAGTGTTCCACTGTATGAATACACCATGATTTATCCATCCTTCTCCCTCTATGATGTTCTTATTTTTACTATATTAAAGTTTTTCAGTCTTTTGCTTTATAATTTGCACTTTTTATGTCTTGTCAAAAAACTTCTTCCTTGCCTTGAGGTCAGATAGGCATTTTCCCATATTGTCGTTTTTTGTTTTTTGGCTGCACCGCGCAGCACGTGGGACCTTAGTTCTCCGACCAGGGATAGAACCTGCTCCCCCTGCATTGGAAGGCGGAGTCTTAACCACTGGACCGCAGGGGAAGTCCCCCATGTTGTCTTCTAAAAGTGTTGGATTTATGGGAATTCCCTGGCGGTCCAGTGCTTGGGACTCCACGCTCTCATTGCTGAGGGCCCAGGTTCGAGCCCTAGTCTGGAAACTAAGATCCCACAAGCTGCACAGTACGACCAAAAGTTTAAAAAAATAAAAAAGAAATAAGAAATAAAAGTATTGGATTTAGCTTTTTACACATTGATTTGTTTTACCAGCAGTTAGTTAGTTACCGAGTTCACAACATATTAACTAATTTAAACCTCAGAGGTACCTCCTTGGCGGTCCAGTGGTTGACTCTGTGCTTCCAATGCAGGGGCATCGGTTTGATCCCTGGTTGGGGAACTAAGATCCCACATGCTGCGTGGCCAAAAAAAAAAAAAAAAGTAAGCCTCATAAAATATTCTTTCCATTTTATAGATGAGGAAACTGAGACAGAGACATTAAATAACTTGCTCCAAGTCCCACAATTGGTGAGAGGGGAGCCAGGATTTGAACCCACACTATGCCCAGAATCCACACTCTTGACAGCTGACATACTTTGCTGGATATCTGGTATTAATTCGTATGCATGGCCTGAGGTAGGGGCCCAATTTTCTTCTTTTTCTCTCTCTTTTTTTTTTTTTGGCTGCATCAGGTCTTATTTGCGGCGTGCGGGCTTTTCTCTATTTATGGCGTGTGAGCTCCAGAACACGTGGGCTCTGTAGTTTGTGGCACGAGGGCTCTCTAGTTGAGGTGCACGGGCTCAGGAGTTGTGGCATGCGGGCTTAGTTGTCCCGTGGCACGTGGGATCTTAGTTCCCCGACCAGGGATCGAACCTGAGTCCCCTGCATTGGAAGGCAGATTCTTTACCACTGGACCACCAGGGAAGTCCCTCTTCTTCATATGGAAAACCACTTTTTCCAGTACCAGAGGACAGTGTGATTCAGGGATACTTTGAAGCTGCTTCAGAACAAATCACTGCTCTTTCAGCACTAAAAAAAGGAAAGAAAAGAAAAGAAAAGGAAAGAAAGGAAGGAAGGAAGGAAGAAAGAAAGGAAGGGAAAGAAAGAAAGAAAAAGACCAAGTACATGCCCCCTCCTCAAGCACCCTGTCCTACCTACCCTTGGCCCTGCAGATCTTCAAGGGCAGTAGGAGCCTCTCTCTCCTGTCTTGGGCCCTGATCTTCCTTTTCCAATACAATGCAAAAGCACCCAACATGCCCTTTCCCATGTAAATTGGTGCAGCCACTATGGAAAACAGTATGGAGGTTCTTCAAAAAACTAAAAATAGAGTTGCCATATGATCCTGCAATACCACTCCTGGGGCATATATCCAGACAAAACTACGATTCAAAAAGATACATGCACCCCAGTGTTCATAGCAGCACTATTTACAATAGCCAAGACATGTGGCACATGGGCTCAGCCACAACTACTGAGCCCACGTGCCACAACTACTACCTGTCCATTGACAGATGAATGGATAAAGAAAATGTGGTATATATATAATGGACTATTACTCAGCCATAAAAAAGAATGAAATAATGCCATTTGCAGCAACATGGATGAATTTAGAGATTATCATACGAAGTAAGTGAGAAAAAGAAAGACAAATACCATACAATATCACTTATATGTGGAATCTAAAATATGACACAAACGAACCTATCTAAAAAAAAAGAAACAGACTCATAGACATAGAGAACAGACTTGTGGTTGCCAAGGGGGAGGGTGGGAGGGGAGGAATGGATTGGGAGTTTGAGATTAGCAGGTGCAAACTCTTATATATAGAAAGGATACACACAAGTTCCTACTGTATAGCATATGGAACTGTATTCAATTATCCTGTGATAAATCATAATGGAAAAGAATATGAAAAAGAATGTATATATATGTATAACTGAATCACTTTGCTGTACAGTAGAAATTAACACAACACTGTAAATCAACTATATTTCAAT
>NW_021145725.1:0-26677 GCF_002837175.3 Physeter macrocephalus | reverse complement strand
AAGGGAAAGAAAGAAAGAAAAAGACCAAGTACATGCCCCCTCCTCAAGCACCCTGTCCTACCTACCCTTGGCCCTGCAGATCTTCAAGGGCAGTAGGAGCCTCTCTCTCCTGTCTTGGGCCCTGATCTTCCTTTTCCAATACAATGCAAAAGCACCCAACATGCCCTTTCCCATGTAAATTGGTGCAGCCACTATGGAAAACAGTATGGAGGTTCTTCAAAAAACTAAAAATAGAGTTGCCATATGATCCTGCAATACCACTCCTGGGGCATATATCCAGACAAAACTATGATTCAAAAAGATACATGCACCCCAGTGTTCATAGCAGCACTATTTACAATAGCCAAGACATGTGGCACATGGGCTCAGCCACAACTACTGAGCCCACGTGCCACAACTACTACCTGTCCATTGACAGATGAATGGATAAAGAAAATGTGGTATATATATAATGGACTATTACTCAGCCATAAAAAAGAATGAAATAATGCCATTTGCAGCAACATGGATGAATTTAGAGATTATCATACGAAGTAAGTGAGAAAAAGAAAGACAAATACCATACAATATCACTTATATGTGGAATCTAAAATATGACACAAACGAACCTATCTAAAAAAAAAGAAACAGACTCATAGACATAGAGAACAGACTTGTGGTTGCCAAGGGGGAGGGTGGGAGGGGAGGAATGGATTGGGAGTTTGAGATTAGCAGGTGCAAACTCTTATATATAGAAAGGATACACACAAGTTCCTACTGTATAGCATATGGAACTGTATTCAATTATCCTGTGATAAATCATAATGGAAAAGAATATGAAAAAGAATGTATATATATGTATAACTGAATCACTTTGCTGTACAGTAGAAATTAACACAACACTGTAAATCAACTATATTTCAGTAAAATAAATTTTTTTAAAACGCCCTTCCTCAGCCACAGATGGGTTAGCATGTGTTTGAACTGGGAAACACTGTGCCAGAAACACTACAGCTTTCTCATTCCTCTTTCAGAAGAATCCCTGGTCTCTTTTGTAGAAGGCACTGTCCACTGTCCACTGCTGTGAGACTGGCAATAAAATCCCTGTGTTGGGGGACTTCCCTGGTGGTCCAGTGGTTAAGAATCCGCCTGCCGATGCAGGGGACACGGGTTCAAGCCCTGGTCCAGGAAGATCCCACACGCCGCGGAGCAACTAAGCCCGTGCGCCACAGCTACTGAGCCTGCGAGCCGCAACTACTGAGCCCGTGTGGCGCAACTACTGAAGCCCGCGCGCCTAGAGCCTGTGCTCCACAACAAGAGAAGCCACCACAGGCACAGTGGTTAAGAATCTGCCTGCCAATGCAGGGGACACGGGTTTAAGCCCCGGTCCAGGAAGATCCCACATGCCGCGGAGCAACTAAGCCCATGGGTTTAAGCCCCGGTCCAGGAAGATCCCACATGCCGCGGAGCAACCAAGCCCATGCGCCACAACTACTGAGCCTGTGCTCTAGAGCCTGCGAGCCACAACTACTGAAGCCCATGTGCCACAACTACTGAAGCCCGCGCACCTAGAGCCCGTGCTCCCCAGCAAGAGAAGCCACCGCAATGAGAAGGCTGCACACTGCAACAAAGAGTAGCCCCCGCTCGCCACAACTAGAGAAAACTCGCGTGCAGCAATGAAGACCCAACACAGCCAAAAAAATAAGAATAAAAAAAAAAAAAGAGAGAAACCACCACAATGAGAAGCCCACGCCCTGCAACGAAGAGTAGCCCCCGCTCACCGCAACTAGAGAAAGCCCGCGCGCGGCAATGAAGATCCAATGCAGCCAAAAATAAATAAATAAATAATAAAAATAAATTATTTTTAAAAAAATCCCTGTGTGAGGATGGCGAGGGGCCTGTGGAAGTGGCGGGTATGGGCTGGGACAATAAGAATAAAAAAAAAAAAAAAGAGAGAAACCACCACAATGAGAAGCCCACGCCCTGCAACGAAGAGTAGCCCCCGCTCACCGCAACTAGAGAAAGCCCGCGCACGGCAATGAAGATCCAATGCAGCCAAAAATAAATAAATAAATAATAAAAATAAATTATTTTTTAAAAAATCCCTGTGTGAGGATGGCGAGGGGCCTGTGGAAGTGGCGGGTATGGGCTGGGACAAAATGTTCGAGCTGTTTCACGTTTTATTTCAGGGCTTGACGCGAGGCCAAGATCAGCGAAATATTTGAAGCCTGCCTATAGCCAGTTGATGAGCCTCTGGGAGGAGGAACAGCCAGCGAGCCAGTGTTGGGAGTTGTGTGCACAGAACACGCAGTAAAGCACCGAGCGAAGGGCCAGTTGAGATAGATGATGATATCAGCTGTTGCGGTGAAAATACACTCCTCTTTTTTTTTTTTTTTTGGCCACGTAGCCCATATTGGGCAGCTTGGCAGCTTGCAGGATCTTAGTCCCCTGACGAGGGGATTGAACCGGGTCACCCCCACTGTACCGCTAGGGAATCCCCAAAATACACTTCTTTAATGAGCAGAGTCTTTAACAATTACGAGGAAACTGTAAGCACGCCTCTGTGGTCGTTAGATTGGTCACAGGGGTTGCTGCGACAGGGGCCCCCGCATGCCCAGAGCCATAAACCAAGACGGGGGTTTTCTCTCTCCTGATGTTGGGTGTGGGTGCTGCTTCTACTTTCTGCAGCCTGTTGGGTCTCACGGCCTGGGGCAGCTACAGGCTCAGCTTGTCCCATACACCAAGCTTGCTCCTCTTGTCCCCCAATGGCTGGTCTTGTCTTTTATTTTTATTTTTGGCCATGCGGCATGTGGGATGTTAGTTCCCCGACCAGGGATCAGACCCACAGCCCTTGCATTGGAAATGTGGAGTCCTAACCACTGGACGGCCAGGAAAGTCCCCCTTGTCTTTTTAAAGGAACATACATTTATTTATCTATTTATTTATTTATGGCTGCATTGGGTCTTGGTTGCGGCGCGTGGGCTTCTCACTGCGGTGGTCACTCTTGTTGTGGAGCGCGGGCTCTAGGCGCGTGGGCTCAGTAGTTGTGGCTCACGGGCTCTAGGGCACAGGCTCAGTCGTGGCGCACGGGCTTAGTTGCTCCGCGGCATGTGGGATCTTCCCGGACCAGGGCTCGAACCCGTGACTCCTGCACTGGCAGGCGGATTCTTAACCACTGTGCCACCAGGGAAGTCCCCCCACCCTGTCTTTTATTTTATTTTTAAAAAATATTTATTTTTTTGGCTGTGCCAGGTCTTAGTTGCGGCATGCAGGATCTTTAGTTGTGGCGTGCGAACTCTTAGTGGTGGCATGTGGGATCTAGTCCCCTGACCAGGGATTGAACCTGGGCCCCCTGCATTGGGAGCGCACAGTCTTAGCCACCGGACCACCAGGGAAGTCTCTTGTCTTTTATTTTAATTGAAATATAATTCACATACTACAAAAGTTCACCCTTTTAAAGTGTGCAATCTGGTGGTTTTTAGTATAGTCGAAAAATTGTCGTGTAACCATCACCACTATCTAATTCCAGAACATTCTCATCACTTCAAAAAGATCTCACCTCTTTTCAGCTGCTGTGGGCAGCAGCTTGGGCGATGTCGCAGTGGAGGAGCAGGGTTTCAGGAGGGCTCAGATCCTTTTCCACACTTGGCTGAAAGCGAGGAGGTTTCAGGGCTCCCCTGAAGGTCATCAGTGTCTGTAGGGGGCGCCCAGGCAAGTTGTGTTGCCTCAGAAGTGGGCGGGCTAGGGTGCTAGGGAAGCTGCTTGGCTGGGCAGGCACAGTGGAGACAGGGGCGGGGCGGCAAGTCCAGAGGGAACATTCAGGACAGGCCCCACCCAAGTGATACCTCCCCTAAGCGCCGGTCTTAGCGCTGCAATCCACACTTTTGGGGCTACAGCTCGGGTCAGCAGTTGAACCGGAAATGCCTTGCAGGGGTGACTCCCTAAACGGTTATCTCCACTGCCTTTCTCTGAGGGAGCTTATCTCAGAGGCCGGAGGGAAGATTGAGCTCTGGGGCTGAGAAAGGAAGGAGGAGGGGCTGACTTAGAGAAAGGAGAGGAGAGAGGGAAGGCCAAGTTTTAGCAAAATTCTGGCAGGCCGACCACAATGCACATTGCTTTGTCCTAAGGCTCCATGTGTCATCCCCAAACCTCTGAGGAAGGCGTTAAAGAGCTCCTTCACAGTTCCCTGGACCAGTCCTGCAATAGTAAGAGCCCAAAGTATTAAGAGGAATATATATAACTTTACCAAACAGACTTAGTAGGAAGTGCTCTTAGGAAAAATACCTGTGGAATGGAAGAAAACAATGGCATAGGGGAAGAAGTTGGCATTTATCCTGTAGAAATACATGTGTGAATGATGTATGCCCAAGGTTGACAAAATTGCACAGAATATAAATGCATTGCAACATTACTCCTATGGTTTTTTGTGTGTTTGTTTTCTGCGGCATTAGGCACATGACATAAAATTTGTCAATTTAACCATTTTTAAGTTTACAGTTCAGTGGCACTAAGTACATTCACATTGTTGTGCAACCATCACCTGTTTTTTTGTTTTTTAAAGAGCAATATTTTGATGTGGCTGGAAAGTGCAGGACAGTGACTGTCCCTCTCAGTGTAGCAGGGCCCTTGCCCTACATATCCCCTAGAGGGCAAATGCCCCCATCTCGAGGTAGGGGGCAGCTTTCGGCATCTCTCTGCTTCCACAGCCCCACCTCCGCACAGAGCAGGTCTCGATTAGCCTCGAGGGGCCTTCTGGCTGGTGGGAACCAAGGACGTAGAGCCAGCGGACCCCATGCCGCTGGGAAGGCACTGAGCCCCTCACCCTGTGAGTCACCCTAGCACGGCTGACCCTGGCTTGGCCTTGGCAGGGCTGCTGTGCCACCTCAGTTTCTGCCCAGAGCTTCCCAGATCAACCAGGCCAGGGATAAACCAGGGCGGGGAGGGGAGAAAAGCGGCCTCGGCCCCGGGACCCAAGCAGAAGGCAGCGGGGCTCCGGTCTGCTAGGCTAGTTGCCGGCCAGCCAGGCCCTGCCGCTCTGCTGGACTCTTGGCCTGCCGCCTCCCAGCTTGTCAGGTCCGCTGCCACCCACAGTCCCGTTGGATAAGCCCTTTCACACCTGTCCAGGGGCCTGGCGAGAGTTAAGGGTGGGTCCACGTGAATCTGCCAGAAAAACAACCCAGCCCACATTCTGCCTGGGGGTATAAGGGATGCGCTCTGTCGTGGGGAGGATAACCTGTGGTGAGGTCCGGTAGCAGGACTTAACCGTGGGCTCTTAGGATTAGGGTTGGGATGGGGAGGAGAGTAAGAGGGGCAGGTAGGGAGCCCAGCGCTGGTCAAAGGTGAGACGCTCCCTGGCCCATTGTCAGGGAAACTGGCTCCAGGCCTCTGTGAATTGTAGCCCGAAGGAAGTTGCAGGCTGGCAGCTGAACCCTACGCAGGAGCTGGGTAGGGGCGAGGTGTGGTCACTGGACAAGCCAGGGAGTGAAGTTAATTGGCCTTAACAGGTGCCAGCAGCTAAGTGGCCCCTCTCACCTGCCTTCTGCTTTTCTTACTGACCTTTGCTCAGCCAGGAATCTGCCCTTCCTCCTCTACCTGTTTCAGCCCCTCCCAAACACCCAAGTCAGGCTCTGAACTCAGCTCACATCAAGCCCCACTGAAGTCTGAGCCGAGCCTCCAGCTCTGGCCCGCTTTGCCCTCCTCTGAGTTCACTCCCACAGCGATCTCTCCTCAGGATTTTTGGGAGCCTAACCTGTACTGCCTTGGGTTGGCTTTTAAGCGGAGGCAAGGTAACTAGAGTAATGGGACCTTTTTTAAAAAAACATATAAACAAACCTGAATTCACCAAGTCTGTGGGCTCTTGCAAGCTCTCATCAATTTTTTTATTCTCTAAAGCACTTTAGAAGCTCTTATGTAATGCTGAACTCAGGCCATGCGTGCAAAAGTCTTACTTCCAAAACCTGGAGCTAAGATTACTCTCTGTCAGTGAAACTCGAGGAAGAAGTTGCATATAAGGGAGGAGATGGGTCACCTGAAGAAGTGAGTCACCTAAGACAGAGACCTGTACATATTTGAAGATATTTGGGGAACTCCCAACCAAGCAAGGGTTCTAGGGCCTTAGCCCCAGATAAGTCAAGGTGGATCCCAGGCATCTGCCTTTTCAACTAGTATCCCAGGCAGATTTGATGCAGGTGACGCCAATCACCCCTGAGAAACATGGGGCTTCTTTGAGAGGTATGGCTGGAAGGTGATGGATATACCTAAGAAAGCTGGAATCTCTCGGAAGAAAGGAAGGGAGCAGAGGAAAGGGGGCACCCCTCATACATTGTGGGCAGGAGTATAAAATGGTGCAGCCTCTGTGGAAAACAGTTTGATGGCTCCTCAAAAATGTAAATGTAGTAATTACCATATGACTCAGCAATCCAATCCTAGGTATATACCCAAAGAAATTGAAAACAGGTACTTCAATACATGCATACACATATTTGTTGCAGCACTATTCACAATAGCCAAAAGGTGGAAACAACCCCAGTGTCCATCGATGGATGAATGGACTTTTATGTTATGTGAATTTCCCCCCAATAAAATAAAGAGGAAAAAAAAAAAAAGAAATGTAGGGCAGGGGGCGGGGGCAGGGGAAGTGCCAAGGATCAAGGAGTCAGCAGGGCAGGGCAGATGGAGCATTGCCCAGGGAAACAGATCCTCTGTGAGATGGGGAAGTCTGTTGGGTGCCCCTCCCCTCCTGGGGAGCCGTCCCTCCAGACTCTCCAACACCCTTTGCTCTGACTTCCTACTCACCAAGCAACCTTCTGATTATTAATGTGGTCTCCTAGGAGCTTGGTGCTTGTGCTGAAAACAAGCTATCTGAGACGCCAGGAATGGCTGTTACGGTCAGTAGCAGGCTGCCTCCCCTTGATGAAGTACTCCTTTGGCTTTGTGGGGTATGCATCCATCTCTACTGAGCTTGCTGCCTGCGACAGAGACAGCATAGTACCAGTTTTATTTTTTATATTTTTAAATTTTTTCTCCGTATATTTTATTTTTTATATTTTTATTGGAGTATAATTGCTTTACAACGTTGTGTTAGTTTCTGCTGTACAACAAAGTGAATCAATTAAACATATATGCGGCTGCTTCCCACTAGCTATCTATTTTACATTTGGTAGCGTATATAAGTCCATGCCACTCTCTCACTTCGTCCCAGCTTACCCTTCCCCTCCCCGTGTCAAGTCCATTCTCTAAGTCTCCGTCTTTATTCCTGCCCTGCCACTAGGTTCATCAGTACCGTTTTTTTAGATTCCATAGATGTGCGTTAGCATCCGAGTACCACTTTTAGTACTGCTGTGGGGAATTGTTTCTTTGGTCAGCAAACATTTACTGAGAGACAGCTCCGTGCCAGGCGCTGGTTTTAGGCTCTGGGAATTCAGCAGTGAACGTGATGGACATAGTCCCTGCCCTCATGGGGCTTACATTCTTGTGATCAAATAACACATGTGATGAACTCAGCATAGTAATGGGCAAAAAGAAGTGCTCAGTAAAGGGCAGATCTTATCATTATTCTTGGTTGGAGTGAGAAGAGGTTTGTGTGATAATGTCTAAGAATTCATTCTCCCTCGTCTCAGCAGTGGTGACAGCTGCATTCTCGCTCAGATTTGCTATCTCCGGCCTCTTCCCAAGACATGCCAGCTGCACCTGGCATGTCTCACCCTCACCCCTTCCCTTGCCCACCAGTGTCTCCGATATTCCATAGCAATAAAATCCACCCAACAAGCCTGCTCCAACTGTTTTTCGTGGCCAGGTAATTGACCATGAATTGAAACACAATAATGGAATGCTTCTAAACACATATTCTTTATGGAAAATGTATGAGTTTTACTGGAATTAGAGGACTTGGTTCTTGGACAGATGGTTGGTGTGAGGCAAGACACAAAGGTTGAGTGGCCGTGATCTGGTCTAACACACCCATGCTTTATGGCCATGCTTTGTTTCTGAACCCAACAGCGTTATCCATCCAGATCTACCCTAGACCGTGAGCAGGGATCACTTTTTTCTTTCGTCTCTGATCCTCCCCAGCCCAATTTACCATTTTGCAAAATGTAGACAATTTGTTAGTTGATTTAGTTTCAACTTAAAGTAGGATGGGGGGGATGTTGGGAAGTTGAACCGTGTCCGATGATGTTCTGCTTCTTGATATGGGTGCTGGTTACACAGATGTGATCATTTGTGAAAGTTTGTCAGGCTGTGTATATTTCACAAGCGGTGCACTTTTCTCTATGTATATTTTACTTCAAGCAAAAATGAAAATGAAAATAGGGCAAATGGACTAAGATACTTTTTTTTGGGGCTGTGCCGCGTGGCTTGTAGGATCTTAGTTCCACGACCAGGGATTGAACCCATGCCCCCTGCAGTGGAAGCACAGAGTCCTAACCATTGGACTGCCAGGGAAGTTCCTGTACTAAGATACTTTTACAAAGATGCTTTTCTCAATGCTCCTTATGATATTAAAAATTGGACATACATTGCATGCATGAGAGGATTGGTAAAATAACTTTTAGTATATCTATAAAATAGAATATTATGTGACCATTAGAGGTGTTGAAAAGATGTATATTTATTCACTTGGAGGTGTAAACAATATAATATGAAATAAGTTAGAAAAGAAGGTAGATGATAAAATATTAAAAGTGATCATCTCTGAGCAGAATATTGGTATTAATAGAGTTAACTAATCTGAGGAGCTTGTTAGTTACAAATTCCTGAGTCCAAACACTCAGAGATTCTCTTTCAGTCTTCCCCCAACCCCCAACCACACATATCTACCCCGGTTAATTGTTATGCATAGTCTCATTCTTACCCTTCTGGGGGGCCTTGGACCCCTTTGAGAATCTGATGTAAACTATGGATCCTCTCTCCCTCAAAACGAATGGACATGCCAAATCTCGGATACAATCTGGGGGGTCCATGACTTTAGTTAAGAACCCCTAATGCAGAATGAGAGGTCAACCTCTCCTTATTTTCCTCTTGTTCTTATTTTTCCTCAGAAGACCCCCTTGCTCCCAACTCCCTCAAGGTCAAGAACCTCTGCCAGGGGACTTCTCTGGTGGTGCAGTGGTTAAGAATCCGCCTGCCAATGCAGGGGACATGGGTTCGATCCCTGGTCCGGGAAGATCCCACATGCCAAGGAGCAACTAAGCCCGTGCACCATAGCTACTGAGCCGGCGCTCTAGAGCCCGTGAGACACAACTACTGAGCCCGTGCGCCCCAACTACTGAAGCCCACGAGCCTAGAGCCCATGCTCCGCAACAAGAGAAGCCACCACAATGAGAAGCCCACGCACTGCAACGAAGAGTAGCCCCCGCTCACCGCTGCTAGAGAAAAGCCCACGCGCAGCAACGAAGACCCAACGCAGCCAAAAAATTAAAAACAAACAAACAAACGAAACCTCTGCCAGGCAGCACAGGCCCCTGAGCCATTGCCAAGGTCAGAGCACATCCCTTTCGTGTGTTTTTGCAGGGTTCCTGGTGCCACCCAGAGGGAATCCACCAGTGGGACGTGCAGGCAGTGGGTTGGCCGGGGGGTGGCCCGGAGGCCTGCTTTGAGAACGTGCCTGTGCTGCCGAATGTTCTCTTCCTGCCGCCCTGCCGCAGGCTTTGCAGGCCAGCGCCCCCCCGGAATGCAGCCTTCTCCTGCACCCCCAGGCCGCACAAGTCTGAGGAAGCTGTTCCCCAAGTTTTGATGCTCCTTGATAACATCAACAACAAAAACCCCTGCATTCATCCTGCACGTGTACTAGCTCACGTATGCTGCTCTGGGTCCCTACACTGAGATGGGAACATTTCAAATAGTATAAATAGGAATGGGCTCAAAGCAGTGGCTCACATGTTTTAAGATGGGCTCTAGGCAGCATCATAAACTGTAGGACCCTGAGAGTATTTTATTAACAGATCTTACGAGGAGATTTCCTCTTTTTGTGTGTACCTCTAAAAGTCATGGGCTGCTTGGGCAGGGGACGGCTCTATGGCTTCTAAGAGGAAAGAGATCGTCCAGAAAAGTCAGGTCCATTTGGGACCACAGGAGTCAGTGGCATGACAGCAAGTGGCCTCGGCCACCAGGTGGCATCACCAGCCAGCCTGAAAGCGCAGCTCATCCCAGGAAACCAAATCCTTTTACTGTTCTCTTTCTTCCTTTTCAGCACAGATTTGACTCCACTCCACTACCTGCCAGTCCTTTCCCCAAGAGGCCTCTCGTCCCGACACCTGCGGTGTGGTGTCTGTAGGCGTCGCCACAGTGCTCCCCCCTTCACCCCCGCGCTTGTCCCCAGGTCTGCCCAGAGGAGCACCTGGGGGCCGCCCCTTCCCATCTCCTCCTCTTGGCTCCAGAGCACAACTGCCAGGCAGGATGAACCAGGGAGAGATGACACAGGGCAGGACAGTTGTCTTGGCCTTGGTACAATAAAAGGAAAACCCAAACACTTTTCTTTTCTTTTTTTTTAATATCTAAGATAAAAAAATTTTTAAAAACCCAAAACCAACAACCAAAACAATCCGTTTGAATGTGCCTGGTCTCAGGTCCCATTTCCAGTGCTGTTCTAAAGACGCGGCACCTTCCGGTGGCTCGGGGGTCCTGGGTCCTGGGGAGAGCCCAGTGGTGGCCGGAAACAATCCCGGCCTTTATCCCAGCCCCTGGGACAACCAAGGACCCAACATTTCAGAAAGACCACCAGGACTGTTTTTAAAACACGCGGCTGCCCTAGGAAAAGTTCTCCCTGGAGGCTGGATTGAGGGCTATTTCTTGTGGAGAAACTTCATTTTATTGCCTAAAAAAAGAAAGTGAGAACATTTCACCAGGCAGACAAAGGGGCTGAGTTGAATCCTGCCCTTTTCACCCCAGAGGCAGTGCGGACAAGTGTGGCCTCCCACCCCCACCCCCAGCCCCAGCGCTGCACCCAGAGCTCAGGAGAAGTTGGGGGGATGCGCCCTGCCTGGCTGCCCCCTCGCACTCCTCGTGCACCTCCCCGTGAAAAGGGATCTTCCTCAGACTTGGGGAGTTTTGAAAGGAAGCATGTCAGAGCTGTAGATGTTGCTTCTGAAACGGTGATACAGGAAGCACTGACTGTAACAACATCCCTGAGAGCCAAGTGAGGAGAAAACTCCCAGCCGCGCGGGAGGTAGGCGGTCCCTTCCCAGGCAGCTGGCCATCCTGGCTGAGGCACCAGCACGCCCCCTGCAAGTCTTCCGTGGGGTCCTCCTCACCGCAGCTCTTCCTTACTGGGGCCTGCTTCCTCCTTCATCTTCTGCGCTTTCTTCTCCTCCTCCCTTTCCTAGTAAGGGCCTTTTTCCTGATTAAACTGCAGTCCTTATTAAAATTCTTACATTTCCACTTTTTAGGGCTATCATTTGGAGGCTGGTCCAGGTCTTTACTGCCAGATACCTTTCTCCGGTTCCATTCACCATGCTTCTAAGCCCAATACCCCAGAAGATTTAAGAGTGTGGGAGATAATAGTGAAAGAACAGCAAGACAGCCAGGGGCCCAGGAAAGCAGGGAGGGGGGCATTTGTGTCCTTTGCTTACGATCTGGGGACAGATTAGAGCAGGTGGGTAAAATGCTGACTTGGCCCAGTCGGTGCAGGCCTCAGAGCTCTGCATTATGAGGCCCCGGCTCTAGGGGAGGGAACTGGCCAAGACCCCATGGCCCGGAGGCTGCTGATGGAAACCGAGACCCCTCGGCCTCACCTAGTCCCTTCAGGAACTTGTTGACACCACTGTGTTCTCCACTGGGGAGTGTTTCCAGGTACTCTTGGGCTCGGACCTCAAAAAGACCTGTTGACAAGAGAAACCCCAGCCATTTTAGCTCCTTCTCCTCGTGCTTCTCAACGTACCCATTTCCTTACCGCCAGAGAAAAGAGAAACCTTGCTTCTGAGATGAAGTTACTCCCATAAACATGCTCTGAATCATGAGGTTTATAAGGGCTTTTACTGCCCTTATAATTGTCCAACCTGTGCAATAACTGTCTTCGGAAAGCTGTAAAGCTAGCTCGTATGTGAAATCCTATTTTTACTGCACAAACGCCTTCCAAGCATCTACACTGTGCCAGGCTTGCGGTTTCAAAGATGAACCAGACGGTCTTGGCTCTCAGGAGCTCCCGAGAGCTCCCTTTTCCTCGCATTCTCCCACAAGAGGGCCCCTGGCCAAGTGGTTTGGCCCCCTGGGAACCCGGCTGCCATCTGCAGACTCAGGAGGGTGGGCAGGTCACCTCTGAGGGTCCTTCAGTTCTTACCCGGGACTGGAGCCTCAGGCACGCTGGCTTCCTCTCCTACTGATCTTCCACAGACAGGGGGCTCCTTCTGTGCTACTTTTAAGCCTTAAGTCTCGCTCTCTCTATCAAATAGCGAGCTGTGTACCCAGCAGGTCTTCTATTAAAAGGAACCCTTTCATCAGGAGTTGGGGGAATCATAATCGCTAATCCATTTTCTTTTGTCTCTTCGGAGAGCGCTCATCAGAACACCTAAGTGTGACAGACTCCCTTTCTGCTTTGCAAAGAGCTCTGGGAAGGTAGAGGTTTGGTTCCTCAGATCAGTCTCTGCAACCGCAGCCCCAGAGGACACCAAGGCCTGGGCCAGCTGCTTCCCTGGCCCCCACCCCTGGTCACCGTGAGGCATCTCCTCAGCGTTGAGCGTCTCTCCCCTTCTCGGGTCTAGCTCCATAGCCTTTACTGACATTTCTAGTTTTTAGAGTCCCAAAAGGACTTAAAACGATGTAAGAAAGAGATGGGAATGGTTTCATCCTCCTGGTGCACACTCCCCGCCCCTCCATCACCAGAAGCATGACGGAATCCAGCAACAGGGACAGGGAGACTAGGAGAGACCGGGGACCTCAGGGAGCGAGGGCTGGGGCGGGGCGGGGCGGGGCGGGGCGGTCTCGTGGAGCGAAGACCCGCAAACTCCGCAGGTTGGGGCAGCCTCCCGTCCTGCCTCCCCCGCGGCCAGCCCGCTGGGCTCAGTGGCTCACGCACGGCGGAGGGCGTGGGGCCATCCTCTCCTCCTCCTCTATCCCACCCCCAGGTCCCGGCGGAGAGGCTGAGGAAGGACAGCAGGGGGAGCCAGAGGAGGCTGAGGAAAAGGAGAAGAGGTGCCACAGAGAGGGGAAGGGAAGGGTGTCCTTGAGAGTTTCGTCCAGCTGAGGAGGACAGAAAGGGAGGGAACTTGCCGCCAGAACCTGCAGTGTGGCTCTGGGAATGCGAAGCAGAGGGGAAGCGACGCCTGAGGAGGCGGCAGGCCGTAGGGGCAGTTTCCCCAGCTCAGAGGTGGCGAGAATGAACGTCCTCCAGAGGAGGCTGCACGCTGTTCCCATCTGTGCCCTGGCCCCCGACCTTCCTCCCTGCTCCACACCCACCCGGGGTCTGGGCATCTCTGGCTGCCTCAGCCCCCAACAGGGAACATGCCTCCTGACCTCTGGCATCCTGCCGGCGCAGCTCCCGCTCCTGGATGAAGCCCCGAAACGTCTGGGTCTCCATGAAGACCTCCAGGAACCGGCGGAGGCTCTTGGAGGAGACGGCTTTGCGGAAGGCCTCTCGCTGCAGGGTCCTCTCCTCTCGTTCGCCCGCCGTCAGGAACAGCGAGTAGTGGCCCACGATCTCCACGAAGAAGCGGACAAAGGCTTCGGATACCACCTCGTTCAAGGGGCTGGACTCAGAGCCTGAGCAAAATGGAGACGGACCAGGACCCGTGAGGGCGGAGGGCGGAGGCAGAGCCTCTGGGACACGCCAGTCACGAAGACAAGGACGCTAGCTCCCTGGATGGCAAACTGCAATGACCCACAAAAAAGATTACCCACAGCGAGCGTGTCATTTCTTCCCCACCTTTAAACAGATATTTTAGGGCCAAAATGGGGTGGGAAAAGCCTGCCCCACAACTCACGGTTAGAATGAGGTCCTGAGAAAGGGGAGGAGCACCCAGCCTCTCTCCCTGTAACCTCTCTCGCCTGTTTTCCTGCTTGACCCAGTGCCGAGCGGCACGGACGCTCATGGCCCATCTGCTCCCTGACTCCGATGATGGAGGGGGTGCGGTCTGGGAGGTGGGTGAGCATTTACCGCGCTTGCAGTCCGGGGACCTGTCACCCTGGTCACTAGCCAGCTCACTCCTCTGCTCCAGAATGTGTTCCAGGGCCACCTGAAGCTTCCGGGGCAGAATGGAGTCCTCGTCGTCCATCTGCAAAGCAGAAAAAACAGGTGGGCCATCGCCCCAGTGCTTCTGGGGATGGTGGCTGCCTCCTGGCCAGCAGGACACATTGGACACTGCAGGGCGGGCCTGGCACAGTTCCTGGTTTAGTGGAAAGAACACAGCTTAGAACTAGAGGTCTGAGGTTTGAATCGTGATTCCACTTTTTACAAGCTATGTGAGCCTCCGCTTCCCCATCTGTAAAATGGGCTACCAATCAGTATCTACCTCACCGTGAAGATTAAAGGCACCATATAAGACGGTGATGAAAGAAACTGAAGAAGATATAAATTAATGGAAAGATATTCTGTGCCCATGGATTGAACGAATAAACATTGTTAAAATGTCCATACTACTCAAAGCCATCTATAGATTCAATGCAATCCTTATGAAAATTCCAATGACATTTTTCACAGAAATAGAAAAAACAATCGTAAAATTTGTATGGAACCACAAAAGACCTTGAATAGCCAAAACAATCTCGGGAAAGAAGAACAAAGCTGGAGGCATCATAATTCCTGATTTCAAACTTTATCACGAAGCTACTGTAATCAAGATAGTATGGTACTGGCCAAAAAACAGACATAGAGACAAACAGAACAAAATTGAGAGCCCAGAAATAAACCCGTACAAATATGGTCAGATAATATTTGACAAGGGAGCTGAATATTTAATGGGGAAAGGATGGTTTCTTTTTTTTTTTTTTAAATAAATGTATTTATTTATTTATCTTTGGCTGCACTGGGTCTTCATTGCTGTGTGCGGGTTTCCTCTAGTTGTGGCGAGTGGGGGCTACTCTTTCTTGCGGTGTGTGGGCTTCTCATTGTGGTGGCTTCTCTTGTTGCGGAGCACGGGCTCTAGGTGCATGGGCTTCAGTAATTGTGACCTGGGGTCTCAGTAGTTGTGGTACATGGGCTTAGTTGCTCCGCGGCATGTGGGATCTTCCCGGACCAGGGATCGAACCCATGTCCTCTGCACTGGCAGGCGGATTCTTAACCACTGTGCCACCAGGGAAGTCTGAAAGGATGGTTTCTTAAATAAATGGTGTTGGGAAAGCTGGACATCCACATACGAAGGAATGAAATTGGACCCCTATCTTATACGAATGAAATTGAACCCCTATCTTATATGACTCACAAAAATTATGTGGATTAAAAAAAATTGGATTAAAGAGTTAAATGTAAGAACAGAAACTGTGAAACTACTAGAAGAAAATATAGGTGAAAAGCTCCTTGATATTGATCTTAGCAACAATTTTTTGGGATCTGATACCAAAAGCACAAGTAACAAAAGCAAAAGTAAACAAGTGAGAGTACATCACACTAAAAAGCTTCTGCACAATAAAACAACAATCAGCAAAATGAAAAGGCAACTTACAGAATGGGAGAATATATTTCTAAAGCATATATCTGATAAGGGGTTACTATTCAAAATATATAAGGCACTCATACAGCTCAACAGAAAAAAAGATGGGCAAAGGACATGAATAGATGTTTTTATAGATGTGTATGTACGTGTATATACATGTGTATGTGCATATATACACATACATACACATACACACAATGGAATATTATTCAGCCATAAAAAAGAAATACCGACTTTTGTGATAACATGGATAGACTAATACTAAGTGAAGTAGGTAAGACAGCAAAAGGTAAATATTGTATGTTCTCACTTACATCTGGAATCTAAAAAAACTGAACTCAGGGAATTCACTGGTTGTCCAGTGGTCAGGACTCAGCGCTTTCACTGCCAGGGCCCTGGGTTCAATCCCTGGTCAGGGAACTAAGATCCTGCAAGCCCCATAGCGCAGCCAAAAAAAAAAAAGTTATATATATATATGAACTGAACTCACAAAAATAGAGAGTAGAATGGTGGTTACCAGGGGTTGAGGGGTGAGGGAAATGGGGAAATGTTGGTCAAAGGGTACAAACTTCCCGCTATAAAATGAATAAATTCTGGGGAATCTAATGTACAGTTTGGTGACCATAGTTAACATATACTTGAAAGTTGTTAAGAGAGTAGATCTTAAATGTTATCACCACACAAAAAAGGTAATTATGTGAGGCAATGGGGGGTTAACTAACCATACTGTGGTTATAATTTCTCAGCGTGTATGTACATCAAATCATCATGCTATACATTTTAAACTTATATATGACATGCGTCAATAATATCTCAATAAAGCTGGGGGGGAGATTAAATGCAACACAATTAATTTGTGAAAGTGTTTGGCACCTAGTGGCTCCTCAATCAATGTTTCCCACTGTCCCCTACCTCCCACCCCATGGGGTGGCTAGTTCTAATCCGGGGACTCGGGTCAGGGCAGATGACCAGTATTATTCAAAGCTGGCTTTATGATCTGGGTCTCAAAGCAGGAAGGCCTTGGGGATGGACCTATCCAGAGGGCCTTTGGGAAGTGAAAGTAGATGGAACTAATGATTAAAAAAAGGCATTAACATGTATAACTTTTCGGTGGCCATTCCAAGTGTAAAAGCAGTCCTTCAGAATGCCCAGAAAGCCTTTATGTAAAGATTCTTTGCAAGATCTGATAGGAGTCAGGCCTTTCTGGCAAGTGATAACAAGAAACTGTGTATTACTTTCTCTGATAATGAAAGTAGTTTATAACCATTATAGAAAATATATGAAAGTATCAAAACAATTAAAAATCACTCATAATCTGTCTCCTTTTCAGTCTCCCATCCCAAGACAACCAGAATTAATGTTTTGGTGAGTTTTCCTTTCAATCTTTTTTAGAGTTTTATATATATATATATATATATATATATATATATATATTTTTTTTTCTTTCTTGTTTCTATTCTTTTTTAAAAAAACAAGGTCAGCAAAATAATGCATACAATTTTGCATCCTGATTTTTCCACTTCATATTATATCATGAAATTCGTTATCAAATATTATTGAAAAGCATGTTGAAAAAAGACAAATGTCTATAGTTATAACCTATACAAAGATTCTAATTGTCAGTACACCATTTTGTGACAGAACACGTGGGAATCAATCCTTTGTCCAAAGCCCTCCTCTTTGGCCCCGTCTTCTGTCCTATCCTCAGTCGAGCCCTGGCCAGGGACTGCCCAAGCCCCCTGACCTGCTATGCAATTTCAGGCACATGAGGGGGCCTTTCCGTAGCTGGAAAGCTGAGCTCCAAACAACAAAGAACTGAAAACAGAGCAAGCAGTGGGTTGAAGCTGCACTTCTCACTCACCTGTCTGAGGAACCGATTGTTGACAAGGTCGACCACAAGGACCTATGAGATAAGGAAAAGGGACTTTTATTGTTACCAGGGCTTCCTGGATACAGAGGTGGACTCTTAGCCTTCTTCCTTCTTGGCACCCAGAGTGGCAGCAGGGCTGGGGGTGGAGGGGCCGTTTGTGGTTTCCTGACATTGCCGCTGTAGCCACAAATGATGAAGAGGGGAGGTGGGGCAAAGAGCTTTCCAGAAGTGCACACTTTCAACACTGTAACTGCAGGCTGGGACATGTGTGGGCCACAGGCTGGACCCCCTGCCCTGTTCCCGGACTGGCTGAGGCAAAGCCGCTCAGACCGTTTTTCATCGTGTGGGTCACTGAGGAGGCGCCAGAGGCTAGAGCCCCCCATCGTTCCCATTCCACTCCATTCCGCCACTCACCCACCCCTCAAGCCTCCCTCCTCCTACCTCCCAGTGACACACTTAGCCCTGTCATTTGTTTTAATGGGGTAGGAGGGGAGAGACCCAGAGGACTGGACCCAATGGGAGAGTAAGTCAAGCTACAGGTGCTGGGCTTCCATGAGTCAAGGCTTTCAGGCTAAAGCACCTCCCTCCTCCCTCCTCCGAGTGAGGCTGAGACCCAGAGCCACAACTAGGGTGAGGCAAGTGAAGGGCCTAGGGCGCGAAACTTAAGGAGGCGCTCACTCATAGGATCATGCAAGTGGCCGAGCCCCAGGCCTCAGCGTGGGCCACTGGCTACGATGGAGGATGAGCAGGGCGCCTGGATGGCCACCATGATTCCACCAGCAGCGGGAATCACGGGCTCTGACACTTGGCCCAGGAGTCAAGGGAGCGTTCTGCTTCCTTCTCACACCTTCTCCTGGGGTGGAACTGAGCCATTTGCGGCATCGAGGGTACCCAGGCAAACTCTTTGCAGCTCACAAACCCACACTCGAAGACCTGAGTCTGACGGTTAATATTTAACGGGACTTTAGGACTATCTGGGCAATTAGAGGAGCTGCATGTGGGGACACGGGGAGGATTTCAGGGCCCGGGGTTCCCTGGGGGTTCAGGATTACGCAGCGTCATTCAGTCCCCACGGCTCTGCTCTGACTGCTGGAAGTTCTCCGTACACGGGGACAGAGACTATTTAGAGGAAGGGGCTGGGACTAAATAACCACAGAAATGCCAAGGGCTTTCCTCACTTGGATGCTAACTTGAAAATCCAGAACTCGATCATTAGAAACATTTTGGTTGTTGTCTTTTTAACTGATGTGAAAAAGGACCTCCTTGTAGGAGCACGGTCTTTGTCAAGACTTCGTTATTAGCCCAAGGATAATTTCCCGTTATCGTGAGCTCCTTGTGTGCTGCGGGATGGAGAAGGGAAGGCTAGGGTGGACGGCTATTTACGGATCAGGTGTATTAAAATCTGGGTAGATTGTTGCTTGCTGCCCTTCTCAAGGGGTATACATGGCAGCAGGTTCATTCAGAGGGGAAACCGAGTCTGCAGTCACTGAGGGTCTCCTGAAGCCGACTTGGGGCGGCGAACTCCCAGACAAAGCTGTGGGGTCCCCCTGCTCCCCGACCCTGCCTGCTGGCAGAGCCACAGCCAGCACCTCCCCTCTGCCCCGCCCCACAGGCCGGGCACAGGAGCCCTCCCTGAGCTCACCTCTTCCAGCGGCAGCTCCCTGAGCAGCGGCAGCGAGCTGGTGAGCAGCCCAATGAGGAAGGGGGTTGGCGAGCACACGATGTCGATCATGGCAGGTGGCAGCACGGGGATGTAGGTGTGCTGCCAGGTGAAGGGGTAGATGACCGCCACCATCGCGTGGCAGCACTTGGACAGGGTGCTGCAGCGGGGAGAGAGGGGAGAAAGGGCCGATTTAGGGGAGGTGGGCAGCCTCCACGGGGAAGCCAGAGAGAGCTGTCCACACTCCAATTCCCATTCCCCCTCCCTCCCCAAACACCCCCAGACAACAAAAGCCTCTTTTCTCATGGGTACTCCTTCTCTTTTTGAAGATGCTCTGTATGCAAACACACAGTCTCTCCGCCAAGCATGAAAACCTAGGTGTGATCAAGGGAAAACAGGGTAAGTCCTTCAGTATTCATGTGCAGCCGTCCACTCCAAACGGCTCGGTTTGTGTAAAAGCGAAACTCACATACAGTTGCTTCTTGCCCAGAATCCAAAACATAGAAAAATAACAACATTCAGAGAAAGTCTCTCTTAAAGCAGAATGATCATAAGGTAGCCTTTTTTAAAAAAAATTTATTTATTTAGGCTGTGCTGGGTCTTAGTTGTGGCACATGGGACCTTTAGTTGCAGCATGCATGTGGGATCTAGTTCCCTGACCAGGGATTGATCCCAGGCCCCCTGCATTGGGAGTGTGGAGTCTTACCCACTGGACCACCAGGGAAGTCCCATAATGTAGCCTTTTATTGGCAAACACTGGGCCTTATTAATCGTGCGTGATCCACAGCGCTTTGCTCAGTGCCTGGATTCAGACTCAGCTTGTTGAATGAAGGGGGGATTATTTGGGATTATCACTTTGAAATCAGTTCTGCGGAGCGGAGCCGCAGCACAGCGATGACGGCGGCCTTCCGAGATGAGTGAGAGCAGACTTTCTCTCCTTCCTTGCAATCGTTTCTTATCGCTACTGAGCCTGCTCACAGCAGCTCTCCTCTCCTCTCATTCTAATATGCTGTTTCTAAAATGCTATGGGATTGGAAACTTTAGAAGCTTGTTAGAAATGTCTAAGGTAAGAATAAAACAAAAGTGAGGGCCCAGTGGATTCGTCTGTGAGTATACCAAGTCATCTTCAGGGCCCCGTAACCAGCATTTCATTTGTTAGGACATCTTTTGAACATTTGCCCTGGTTCTCAGCTGTGCTCTGTTTATGTAAAATTGCAGGGAAGCTGAGTTCTGGATAGATGAATGCTCCTTTACTAGGTTCCCATGATGTCAGGCACCTATAATCTCATTGTCATAAAACTTTCCTGAGGTCGTTTAAAAAAATCACTTAGCTCTGGTTTACTTAAGGAGAAAAGAGGTGGATTAAAAGATAATTGGCTAGGGACTTCCCTGGTGGTCCAGTGGTAAAGAATTCGCCTTACAATGCAGGGGATGTGGGTTTGGTCCCTGGTCGGGGAACTAACATCCACATGCCGCGGGGCAACTAAGACCACACGCCACAACTACTGAGCTCCCACGCCTCAACTAGAGAGCCCGTGTGCCACAAACTAGAGAGCCCAAGCGCCACAACTAGAGCAAAGCCCATGCTCCCCAACGAAGAGCCTGCAATGCCTCAAAGAAGATCCTGCGTCTTACCCGCAGCTAAGACCAACACAGCCTAAAAAATAAATAAATAAAATAAATATTTTTTAAAAATGAATTAAGCCAGGCAGAAAGAGACAAATATTGTATGATTCCACTTATATGAGGGACTTAGGATAGGCAAATCCATAGAGACAGAGTAGAATAGAGGTTAGCAGGGGCTGGCGGAAGGGAGAGTGTTGCATTGTTGCTTAAAGGGTACAGAGTCACAGCTGAGATGATGAAGAAGCTCTGGAAAGGGATAGTAGTGATGGTTGCAAACACCGTGAATGTACTTAATGCCACTGAATAGTACACTTAAAAATGATTTAAATGGTAAATTTTATGGTTATGTATATTTTACTGCAATAAAAAAAGCAGGGCTTCCCTGGTGGCACATTGGTTAAGAATCTGCCTGCCACTGCAGGGGACACGGGTTCGAGCCCTGGTCTGGGACGATCCCACATGCTGCGGAGCAACTAAGCCCGTGCGCTACAACTACTGAGCCTGCACTCCAGAGCCCGTGAGCCACAACTACTGAGCCCGTGAGCCACAACTACTGAAGCCCTTGTGCCTAGAGCCTGTGCTCTGCAACAAGAGAAGCCACCGCAATGAGGAGCCCGCGCACCGCAACGAAGTGTAGCCCCCGCTCGCCGGAACTAGAGAAAGCCCGCGCGCAGCAACGAAGACCCAAAGCAGCCAAAAATAAATAAATAAATTTATATATATGTATAAAAGAAAGCAATCCCCCCGCCAAATCATTTAAATTCCTCTGAATCTAGTACCCCCTGAGACATCCTTAAAATATACACTAGCCCTCTTTTCTATCCTGCTCCCACTTTGGGGCCCCTAACCTACTAAGGGTAATGTTGAATCTCGTCCATTTATCAGCATGTCTCCTAAACTTCCTGTTCTCTATCTCAGCAAATAATCAATCTCCTAATACTCACTGGAGTCATGAAATGCCTCTTAGTAGCGTAGCATCCACATATTTCACTGACATTTGGTCTTGTGTTTTCTTTCAAATGATCACCCCCAAAATGAGAAAGATGCTACCCCAACATTTTGTTTTTATCACTATAATACCTTCTTTATTAGCTGAGTAAGGGTGAGACAGACTAAAGTTCAGACTTATACCAAGGAGAGCAACATCAATAATTCAGCCAGCAGCTTGGGGTGAAGTGACTTCTGCCTTTCAAAGGATCTTCTTGAAAAGCACAGAAGCTTTTTTTCTTAAGGCATCACTTTCTCCTAGATATCAAGAACATTGATACTTTTAGTGAATTGCTTACCATTTATGTTTAATTTCCTTGATCTGTAGATCACTGAATGTGTTGAATTCACTTTATTCTAAAACTTTTTGATTTTTAGGACTAATCTGTATTTGTGTGTGGCCAGTCTACAAAGCTGATCTGCTCAAGTACTATGGGTGTGAGGTCATGACTTAGAAAACTAGAAGGACATTAAAATATAAACAAGGATAGTTGTGTCTAGACCAGGTTTTTGCAGACTATATTTACAGCCCTTTGGGGGGTCTTGAAATGATTTCAGTGGGTTGTTATTAGCATTAAAAACAACTACCACAAAAAGAATAGAATAGAAAATAAGAGAATATGCTGCATTTTTTCCAGTTGTAAATAACTATCTGTGTGCATTATGTGGGTGATACATTGGGTCTGAATGTAAAATGTATTTCTTTAAAAAAAAATATTTATTTATTTTTTTGGCTGCGTTGGGTCTTAGTTGTGGCACGCGGGATCTTTGTTGCGGCATGCGGGATCTTTCGTTGCGGCATGCGGGCTTCTCTCTAGTTGTGGCGTGTGAGCTCCAGAGTGCATGGGCTCTGTAGTTTGCGGCACGTGGGCTCTCTAGCTGAGGTGCGCAGGCTTAGTAGTTGTGGCGCACAGGCTTAGTTGCCTCGCGGCATGTGGGATCCTAGTTCCCCGCCCAGGGATCGAACCCACGTCCCTTGCATTGAAAGGCGGATTCTTTACCACTGGACCACCAGGGAAGTCCCTAAATGTATTTCTTATTGGGGACTGCAGTAAAAAGGCTTGGAAGCCAATGATTTGGACGAGAGAACTGGTGGGGGCGGGGGGTGGAGACAGGTAGACAGTGATGGTTGAGCTGGAATTTTGACATTTACATGTTTTACTGGGATGTTGGTTTTCATTTCCAAGTGACTAGAGGGAGTCCCTTAAAAGAGACCTTAAGGAGGAATTCCCTGAAGGAAGCCTTGTGTATGAAATCCACCTCTTTTTATAGCACATTTGTTGTAAGTTCCTAAATATAACTTGGAGAAAGAGTGGATCATGCGATGGTCCAGGCCACAGACGCTGTCATCCATGGTCTCTTCAGCAAGTCTTTGAATCTCTCACTGTAGTCAATTCACTAAAGGAGAATAAAAATGCAGCACTCATGTTTAACAGTCCGTTTACAGGGGACTTCCCTGGTGGTCCAGTGGTTGAGAACCTGCCTTCCAATGCAGGGGACGTGGGTTCGATCCCTGTCGGGGAACTAAGATCCCACATGCTGTGGGGCAACTAAGCCCATGTGCCACAACTACAGAGCCCACACCACAACTAGAGAGCCTGCACCTAACTAGAGAGAAGCCCATGGGCTGCAACGAAAGATCTTGCATGCCGCAACTAAGACTCGACGCAGCCAAAAATAAATAAATAAATAAATAAATAAATATTTTTTAAAAAGAGTCCGTTTACATTTCAGAGGTGTGATTTAAGGATTTTTGACTCCAGGGAAGTTATAGAATCACAGAATTTTAGACCTGGAAGTGATTTTAGAGATGGAGTGCATCGTCTTTTGAATTTTACAGCTAACAAGCCCGAGGCTAAAAGAGGTTAAAGTAGGGCCTTCCCTGGCGACACAGTGGTTAAGAATCCGCCTGCCAATGCAGGGGACACGAGTTCCAGCCCTGGTCCGGGAAGATCCCACACGCCGTGGAGCAGCTAAGCTCTTGCGCCACAACTACTGAGCCTGCGCTCTAGAGCCCGCGAGCCACAACTACTGGAGCCTGTGCACCTAGAGCCCGTGCTCCACCATAGGAGAAGCCACCGCAATGAGAAGCCCATGCATCACAATGAAGAGTAGCCCCCACTCGCCGCAACTAGAGAAAGCCCGCGCGCAGCAACGAAGACCCAACACAGCCAAAAAACAAACAAATAAATAAAATTAAAATAATAATAATAATAAAACAAATAAAATAAAAGAGGTTAAAGTAACCTCTGCATTCAGGATGGGGGCAGGGTGGGGACAGAGGAGTCTTGCAGATTGGGGGCTGTAAAGAGATACAGACTGAGGAATGGAGGTACGAAGAGGCACGGCCAGAAGCCTCTTTGGGTTTTTCTCAGTGGCTGCAATAGAAAAATACAACTGTTCAACTGTTTTTTTCCCAACTCAAAGAGAAGGCCTCCCACCCTTCTGCTTTCTTTTGGCCTCATCCCTAGAAGGAGAGAGTCTAATGGGTTCTCCCTTCTCTGTGCTGCTGCAGTGCTTTGTGTCTCCTGGCTGAAGCCCTGTAGGGCCGGGGTTGGGGGACAGGGTGTGCCCGGCTTAGGTGAAGTGAGTGTGAACCAGCTGGACCGGGAAGGCGTTGGAACAAGTTGAGAAGACAATGATGAGCGATGCCAGCGCTAGATACATCGGGCGGGTGAATAAATGTCACGAAAAGAAAGAAGAAACTCATTCATTTAACTGGAACGCAGGGAGCTAAAGGACAACTGTACTCAGTTTGATGACAACTCAGCT
This sequence comes from Physeter macrocephalus, assembly GCF_002837175.3. Lineage (NCBI taxonomy): Eukaryota > Metazoa > Chordata > Mammalia > Artiodactyla > Physeteridae > Physeter > Physeter macrocephalus. The sequence goes on along the minus strand of NW_021145725.1, from coordinate 2,202 downwards.
GCGTCACCTGTTGGCCATGTAGCTAGGTGCTGCCACTGTTTGTGATTTCTCCTAACAAGTGGTTTTTGTTTGTTTGTTTGTTGTTTGAACAGTCTGATTCACTGTTGCAGCTGGGTCCCAATGTTCCACACCTGGTTCCCACTGCCACCTCGCTAGCTGGCACCTGTGGAGCCCAAAGCGTCAGGAGCCACAAGGCAGGTGGGCAGTGCTGGCAGCGTCACATTCCTCTTGCTCTCCAGCTCTACCAATATTCTAAAAAAAAGTTCTGCCTCTTGAAACACTAAAAGGAAAGGTCAGATTCTGTAAATAATACAGCTAGTGGCGGCTCTTCCCCCAAAATAAATGGTGGAAGAGAAAAGAAGGGGTTATTCTGAGTGTAGCCTGTCGAAATTTTATTCCCCGACTCGTGAAGGCTAGAGGAGCCTTCCGTGGGGGTGGGCCCTGCTGGGATTGGTGGTTTCTTAGGAATATGCAGAGAACAGTCTATGGTTCTGGGGATGCAGAGGATGACTCTTCAAGTTCGCTGGCCCCTTAATGTGTAGCCTTACCGAGCATCTGCTGGTTGGAGGACAGGCAGTGTTTTTGAAGGAAGTTCTAGGAAGAGAGCCCTGGAAGCTGGCTCGCATTACAGTGGGGGTGGAGGACAGGAACACCAGGGCCCGCAGCTGTGATCAATTTGTACAAAAGCGAGGGGTGGGGAGGAGATGCCCCAGTGGGAGGCTGCCTGGGCCACAAGGCTAAAAGATGGGCGCAGGGGAGAAGGGTCAGGTCTCAGAATGCTTTGCAATTCTGTGGTGGTTCCTGAGGGTTGAAGCATCAGTCCAGAGACATCAGGATACACTTGTGACTGCTTAAGTTCTCCTGGAGGAGACACTATGGTTCTGGTTGCTACAAAGCCCTTGTGCCCTACTTGGGGTTACTGTGCTAGGCAGCCTCCCAACTCACCTAGCAACCAGTAAGAATCAAGCACAGAGCTTTCTCTAAGATGCTACCGGAAAAGTAAATGATGAGTTTCTAGAGTTGGAGAGACCCCGGGAATTTGAAGGATGGGCCCATCAGCACCCTTTAGCATCCCAAGCAAAGCCTTTCTCCTACTGTGCATCAAACCCAGGAACGTGAGTGAAAGGTAACTCGGATCTAGTCTGGGGCCTGGTGAGACCTAGTAGGAGGTGGCTGCTGTATTTCCATTACTATACTTTCAAACCCTGGAGTAATGTGTCACCGAGTTAAAAAGAACACAGGTTGGGCCTCAAGAAAACTGGGTCTGCTACTCTCTGTGATCTCAGGAAAAGCCCTTCTCCAGGCTTCAGCTTCCTCATCTTTAACATAAGGAAAGTGGACGTTCCAGCTTTAACATCTACAAACTATGAACTATAAGAGAGAGAGAGGGCTTCCCTGGTGGTGCAGTGGTTAGGAATCCACCTGTCAATGCAGGGGACACAGGTTCAGGCCCTGGTCTGGGAGGATCCCACATGCCGCAGAGCAACTAAGCCTGTGTGCCACAACTACTGAGCCTTTGCTCTAGACCCCGCGAGCCACAACTACTGAGCCCATGTGCCACCACTACTGAAGCCCGCATGCCTAGAGCCTGTGCTCCGCAACAAGAGAAGCCACCGCAATGAGAAGCTCGTGCACTGCAATGAAGAGTAGTCCCTGCTCGCCGCAAGTAGAGAAAGCCCGCGGGCAGCAGTGAAGACCCAACGCAGCCAAAAAATGAAAGGAAGAAAGGAAGGAAGGAAGGAAGGAAAGAAAGGAAGAAAGAGAAAGGAAATAAAGGAAGCAAGGAAGAAAGGAAGGAAGGAAAGAAGAAAGAAAGAAAGAAAGAAAGAAAGAAAGAAAGAAAGAAAGAAAGAAAGAAAGAAAGAAAGAAAGAAAGAAAGAAAGAAAGAAAGAAAGAAAGGAAGGAAGGAAGAAAGAAAAAGAAAGAGAGAGAGAGAGAGAAAGAAAGAAAGAGAGAGAGAAAGCCAGGAATTGGAAATAGGAGCCAGGAGCTGGAAATAGCGACATTGAAAAGAACCAAGGCCTGTCATCGGAGGGTAATTCTACAGCTCATTAGCAGAGATAGGACAGAATAGCAATGGCGACACCTCACTCTGAGCAACTAATGGATACAAGTGTTGGAGAGTTTTTAAACTGCTGCAGTAAGGCTCCAAAAGACTACACACAAAGCCAGCACAGCCTGGGAGGGATCTGAATCCGAGG
>NW_021145724.1:25538-59367 GCF_002837175.3 Physeter macrocephalus | reverse complement strand
GGACAAGCTTAAATCCCTGCTCCCTTCCTTATTAGCTGTATAACTTTAAAGTCACATTAATTTCTCTAAGCTGCCGTTTCTGCTTCTATAACATGAGATCAATACTTCCAATAATTCAATGACTTCTCTGAATTTGAAGATTCAATGAATCTTCAATGAATGTCAATCACCCTCAAGACACTTCTAGATAGTGGAGACAAATCTGTTGGGATACAGCAGAAAACAAAGCAGGCACGATCCCTACTTAACAGAACTTAGATCTTGGAGAGGGTGAAAACAGAAAATATGAACACGTGAATAATGTCATTAAATCTGAGCAAGGGCAGAGGTGCATCTGCTTGTCCGCTACTCAATTTCCTCCAGATCTCCCTGCACCTAACAGTGTCTTGGAGTACAGCAGACACCTAAAAAATACCAATGACAGAAACAAAGGTAGGAAGTGTAACAGTGAAAAGCCAGTGTTTCTGGGCTGAGAGCCTGGCTGAGTCGCTTGGGCAAGTTACTTCTCCGAGCCTACGTTTCTCATCTGAGGATAAGGTTTACGGTCTTGGTGCATAATGGTGTTTTAATGAAAAAATAAACAATTTAATGAAATCTAATGTTTACTGAGCGCCACAAGTCAGTCCTACGTTCAAACATAATACATGGCATACACATCTCGTCTAATGGTCACAACATCCCCATGAGATGGATACAGCTACAGTGACTTCCCTTTACGTGTGAAGAAACTGAGGCTGAGGTTATATAACTTTGCTGAAAGGCTATATATGAAGCAGCGGAGTATTTGAACCCAGAGAGCCTGGCTCCTGGGCAAGTACTTGTAATTACGTCTGCTTCTTAAAAGGAAAAAAAAGATAAGGATCGAAAATTGAGACGGTACAAATGGGGAAACGGAGGTTCAGGGCAGTTAAATGACATGCGCAACGTTGAGCAAGAGTGGCAGAGCCTAGAACTGAACCAGGCGCCAATGGCTCCGGAACAAACGCTAGTCGCTGCAAGGCCAAGCGGCTTCTGAAGAGTTAATGAACGAAAAGAAGGATGAAGGGATGACATTTCTTAACGGAAAGCCATCCAGAAGGTACAGAGAAACTGAGGCAAATCGCGGCCCGCAGCGCAGGGGAGCCCCTTACCCGAGTCCCCCACGGCCCCAAGCCGGGCCGTCTCACCTGCGCGGCGGCAGCGGAGCAGCGCCCGGGCCTCCTGCACTGTCCGTCGCCGGCCGAGCCGCGCCTCCAGCGCCGGGTGTCGGTAGCCCTTAGGGAAGCGGTACTTCACCACGGCCGCGCGGCCCTGGAAGCGGCCGCGGAACACGCGCGCCTCGGCGCCCTGCTTCACCAGCTCTAGGCCGCTTAAGAAGCGTCTGCTCCGCTCCCGGGCCGCTACCAGTGCTTCGGCCGCAGGCGCCAGCCCCTCGTTCAGCTCACTCGCAGCGGCACCTGCCTCCGCCATGTTTGCGCCTCCGCATAGCCGCTCGGAGACCCTCGGCCCTCTCCGGAAACTGTCTGTGCTGCTTCGGCTAGCTCCGAAAATCCTCGGAGCTCTTCGGCCACTCGAACGCCGACACTTCCGCCTAGTGGAAGTGGTTCCCCCTCCCAACCTTTCGGCTCTTTTCCAAGCCTAGTGGCCCCGCCTCCCTGCTCTTCGGCTATCTCCGTAAACTCTCGGCAACTCTCGGTAAACCGCTCTTTCCACTCCTCGGCTCTTTCCGGAAGCCCTTGGTGACTCGCGGTCGGCTTTGTTGGCCCCTGCATCCCAACTCTTCGGCTATTTTCGTAAAGCTTCGGTGCTTCTCGCGGAAAAACTTTCGGAATCTGCTCTCCTCAGGCGTCTTTCTGGATCCCGGCAAGCTGCACCCCCAGGAGTTCTCTTCTTGGAACTCCTCGTCCCTGGGCTCCTGAATTCCCCCCCAAATAGGGGCTTACACTAGTCAGAGTCGGGTGTGGCTGGTGGACAATGAACCATGTGTCCGACGTCGTCTTTAGAGCTAGGGTAGTAACAGCTACCGTTTATTGAGTGCATTCAGGAGGAATAAAGTTAAATGATGAAAGCCCATCTTACAGAAAAAAAATTAATAATAATTGAGAGTCAGAGAGGGTGGTGGGGATAAATCAGGCTGCGGAGTTTTTCAAAGGAGACAGAACCCAAGCCGAATTGGGAGTGATTAGCAAATAAACTTTTACTGTTTATTTTATTTGCAAACCTAATACAGGCTATAACAAATTCTTACAATACACAGTTTTGTCCACAACAAAAATTGAAGAACCCCTATCCCTGTCATCAGTCTGCCCCCCCGTCACTATTGTATAAAGTTTCTTTCCAGATTTTTTTTTTTAATGTATATGTGTTCACTCTCACACATAGTGGAGGCAGCCTCAAGTGCCTGTCACCTGTGTGATGCAGCAACAAACATTATTTCTCTGAGTTTCAGATCCATCATCTTCAGAAAGAAGATAATTAGTTTTACTTTAGCAATAGCTTATTAAAATTAAATAAGATGTTGCTCATGAGGGTACCTGAGGGATTGCATACACTCTTCACGTGTGCATTTTCCTTCCCCCATCGCTGAGACCCTGTTTGAAATATTGAGGAAAGGCCCTTGGGTCTGAGGGTTGCTACGACTGACACCAACCCTCAGCTCCACAGTCCCTGCGTTCATTCATGCACAGGGTAGGTCACCTTTTCCATCATCAGACCCTTTGTGTTGACATAACGTGGTTTCCAGCACCTTTCATCAGCCAGCATACTTAAAGCTCACCCAGAAACAATTCTATTTATAGTGCCCAGTTTCCCAGGTTTGTAGTTTCATTTTCTTAATTGTTAGTGTCCACATGATCATCTCCATGGTTACCAAATCTGTCTGAACCCCTCTGTATGGCTGTTAGCATAACTGATGCCATCTTGAGCCCGTACAGTTCCTGCAGTCCTTCCACTGACCCTACCTACGGCTGTTCTGCATGGTAAATCTTTTCTCTGTCATCAAGGGCTTTGTAGTTAATAGATATTGTTTAATGATCTTTAGGTCCAGGTGGCCTCTATGCTCCATTAGCCTCCAAACAATGATGAAGACCTTTGCTGACGTACTCCTAGTTCCTACAGAACTAGTTACCCATTCATAAATCTTGACTTAGGAATACACTTCCTGTTTCCAAGCATGTGCCCCCATACCCTAGGTTAACTATAAAGTTGTCCCAATGGCCCCTTGAAGGTTCAGAGTGCAGCTGCAAATGCACTGGGTGGATAGCTGTCCACCAGTTCCTACCCTGTAAGTTACCCTATAATAAACTGATCCATTGATTATATGGAACTGCCTGCCTCATTTTTTATTCTCAAGATACCTTCTCAGTTTGGTGGGTACTTTTCGTTCCTTCCGACCTCCAACACCCTCCTTGGAAAATCCACTATGCAAACATATTTACAAGTCCCAGGCTTGCTATGGTCAGACTGGTTCTGGCTTCTGTGGTAGGAAACCTTTTTAAAACCTTTCAGTGGCTCCTTGTTGTGCTTCAGATAAAGATCCATGAGGTCCTGCATGTGGCCCTATGCCCTCTTTCAGACTCATCTCCCACCAAACTCCGCTCTGCTCTGTGATCTTCAAACACGTTTGCTTTCTCTCAGTCTCATTCTTGCCAGGCTCCCTCCTGCCATGGGGTCTTTGCACCTGCTATTTCCCATGTCAGAAGTGCTCTTCCCTCTCTTTGTTGCCTAGACACATCTAGGCATCCTTCCATTCTCAGCTCAAATGTCACTTCCTCAGGGAAGCCCTCCCTGACTTCTCATAGGAGGGAAAAAACAACCTTGATAATTCCTGGTGCCCCTGTGAATCTCTCCTCTTTTGCATTGCCTTTTGGTTTGTTTGTATGACTATTTGATTAGTGGCAGGATTTAGTTCCTCACAGACTGTTAATATGAGGGCCTTAGTTACTCCCTGGCTATTGCCTGGAGGCCCTCAGTTCTTGCCACATGGGACTCTCCATTGGGCAGCTCACAACACACAGGTGGCTTCATCAGAGTGAGTGAGTAAGAGATCAGGAGAGGGTGAGCAAGATGGAAATCGCTATCTTTTATCACCTGACCTCTAGAATAACAATCATCATTTTTTCTGTATTCTATTTGTTAGAAGTGGGTCACTAGGTCCTGCCTACCCTCAAGGGAAGCCATTTTTGAAGATGCCTACCAAAATGCCCGATTAGAACTTTTCCTTTCTCATTTGGGGCAACCAGTGAAGAGGGATTCTCTATTCTCTAGGAGAGATAGAACCTGACAGCAGGCGTGCAAACATCTTCCTGACTTAATGCAAGCCATAGATATCAAAGATCAACGACTTCATGCCCTTTTTCATCCTATGATTTCTATAGGTTATCTCAGGAATGGAACAGCCCAGACTTTTCTGTACCAGGTCTCCTGGTGACAATTCCAGATACTCATATGAAGGAGGAATCGTCACATGGCAATGGCCAAGGGGCCTCCTTGGGCTCTTCTCCGTGCCAGAAAGGCAGTAGAGTGTGATGGATAAGAGCCCAGTTTTCCCCATAAGTTTGACTTCCGGATCAGCTGTATGCTAGTGTGTGTCCTTAAGCACTATTGATTTTTTTTTTAAGATTTTTTTTGATGTGGACCATTTTTCAAGTCTTTATTGAATTTGTTACAATACTGCTTCTGTTTTATGTTTTGGTTTTTTGGCCACAAGGCATGTGGGACCTTAGCTCCCCGACCAGGGATCAAACCCTCACTCCCTGCATTGGTAAGTGAAGTCTTAACCACTGGACCTCCAGGGAAGTCCCAGCACTATTGCTTTTATTTATTTGTTTTTTATGCAAGCAAGGTACTTCACTTCCCTTTGCCTCACTCATAAAATGGGGGCAAATTTTAATAATCCCTACTCATTAGGCAGTTGTAAATACACATAAGGCGCTTAAATCAATTATCTCTCAATAGTTTAAACTGTTGTTTCCGGTTATCGTTTCTGCATAACAATTTACTCCAAAACTTCAAATTTAAAACGACCATTTTATTATACTCATGGAATCTGTGGGTCAGAAATCCGGACTGGGAACAACAGAGATGGCTTGTCTCTGCTCCACAATGTCTGGGGCTTCAGCTGGAAAGACTTGAGGACTGGGAGCCAGAATCATCTGAAGGCTGGCTCTGGAGCCCGTGCTGGGAAGACTCAAAGGCTAGGACCATCACAGGAGGATCCACACGTGGCCTCTCTGTGTGCCTTGGGCTTCCTCACAGCATGGCAGGCTCAGAGGAGTCAGACTTCTTAGAAGCTCAGAGCTCCAGGTCTGTGTCCAGTGTCACAGTGACCCAGCCTCAGAAATCACACGATGCCACTCTGTGCAACCTACTGGCCAAAGCAGTTACAAGCACACCCAGATTTCAAGGGAAGGAACGAAGAATTTTGGAGCCATGTTTTCCAACTGCCCCAGCTATTAGTATTTTCAGAACTGTACATGGGTCCCTTGGCTCAGAAGATCATGTCGATGCTGTCTTCTTTGCCGAGATGCTTATCTGTGTTGGTGGCACCCGATTCCTGCTGGGTGAGGGTGTGGCTACTGATGCATGTGAACAAACGTGTTTACATGTGAACATGCAGTGAGAGGCCGGATAAGCCTCTGACCATGTGAGTGCTGAGCCTGCATGTGTGTTTTGGCCTGATGGTGAGAATTAGTGGGCGTGTCCCCAGCCTGGCTCCTTTCCAGGACTCCAGGCTCTTATATGGAGCTGCCCATCTATTTCCACATGGATGCCTAATGAGCATCTTAAATATCACACAGCCCAAACAGAACTTCACATCTCCTTTCCCACCGCAGACTGCTCCTCTCCCAGTCTGTCAGCCCCTATCAAGTCTATCTGCGATCTGCCAACTTTTCTCCAGCCCCACTGCTATCACCTTAGTCCAAATCAACTTCACCTCTCACCTTGCAATAGCCTCCCAAGGGGTCCCGTGTTTCCACCCTTGCTCCCTATAACCTGCTAGAACTCCCCAATTATTTCTGTATCAGTTGGAATAAAATCCCATCCTAACCCTGGCCTCCCAGGGACTTAAACGGTCTGGGCTTTGCCAACCCCTGCCTCGGGCCCCATCTCCCTCCACCCACCCTGTCAACCCCTGTGCTCCAGACACTATGGCTTCATTTCTATTTTTATGCTCCCCAAGCTCCTTCCTGAAGGGCCTTTGCCTTTGGTCTCCCTTCTGTCTGGAACCTGAGGTCTCAGCTCGGAAATCCCCTCCCCAGAGCAGCCTTCCCAGAGATGCCCTCCCAAGCCCACTGCCAGCGAAAGCAGCCACTGTGCTTGCCTATCCCAGCACCCTAGCTTAATTCTCTGCTTGGCCTTTGTCACTACTAGCTGGTATTTCTCTGGTTCCTTTGGTTATTTATCTTTCTTCTTCCCCCACCAGAAAGTAAACTCCAGAGGAACAAAATTACCTGTCTGTCTGGTTCTCCCAGCCCATCCTCCAGGCCTAGGACCCTGCCTGAGCACAGGTGGGACGTGTCCAAACCTAAGTGTCCAGTGAATGGAAGATGAATGCGGGAGAGTGAGTGGCTGAAGAAGTGGGTATGTGTGAGTCAGTGTAGACGCATGAGTGTGTGTGTGTGTGTGTGTGTGTGTGTGTGTGTGTGTGTGTGTGTGTACACATGCTGGCTGAAGAGGCCAGACTAGAGGACCACATGATTGGGAAGTCTCCTTCCCGCGGGGAGGACAGGGAAAGACGACTTGTGGGGTGCTCCTCCCAGTGGGGATGGAGTCCTCCCCCCCGTGGGGATGGTGGGTGGGGTCCCAGCCAGGCCGGGCCAGACTGGGGATGTCCAGGGCGCACCTCTGTCCCGCCTCCAGGCACAGGGGCCCAGGGCTGGCCGACGTGGCAGCTGTGCAGCCGGCGGGCAGGCGGGGAGGGAGGGACGGAGGCTGGAGGCGGGCCGGAAAGTTTGTCTGGCGGCGGAGGCGGGGACTCGGCCGGGGGATGCGCGCCCGGGCCCCCAGCGCCCCCGGCTCGCCTCGGAGTCCTGCTCAGCATGGGTAAGTCGCGATCGGCGCTGCGGGCAGGGAAGGCCGGCGACCCCATCCCTGCGCGCGCACTCTTTGCCCTGAGCTGCAGCTCCCCGACCAGCTACAGCCCACTTGGGTGGCAGCCGGGACGGCAGGCCTTGGCTGGTGGCTGGGAAGGGACGTGGGCCCACTTCCTTCCATGCTCCTTTCTGCCCAGAAAAAAAGTGACCTGAGAGGGCTCCTTACTTGATACTGGGCGCTTACTCGGGACAGACCCTCTCCTGACTGCTTTAAGCCTTACAGCGTCCAGCAGGCGAGTGAAATTGTTCCTATTCTGCAGATGAAGAAGTGGAGGCTCCGAAGGGAGCAAATTCATTCATATCCACTCGCGGAGCACTTCCCACCAGGCACTGTTCTAGGCCTGGGGATGCTGCCCTACACAAAATAGACAGAACCTCTACTCTCCAGACACTCAGTAGAGGGGAGACGGGGAGGGCGGTCGGGGTGGGGGAGTAGGGAATTTCTTTGTTGCTCCAGGGGACTAAGGTTTCTGTTTTTCTCTCTGGATTCGGAAGCATCAAAGGGTCAATATTCATCCACCTACTATGTGGCAGACATTGGTTTAGGGGTCGGGGACTCAGTGGCCCTGTGTATAGATTTTGGGGTCAGAAAGACCCGGGTTCCAGCCCTCCTTCCCCCACTTCCCGGGTGCATCATGACCTGGGACAGTGTAGTTAAGCTCTCTGACCTTCGGTTTCCTCATCTACAAAACGGTCGCTGTAAAACACCCTATCACAGGGAAGCCATGTGAATGACGTGAGAATATGAACTTAATTACTCCATATACCACTTGCCCATGGTAAATGGTCAGTTAACATGAGCTTTTATTTTTTTTTTATCACACCCAACGTTGGGATTCTGGAGTCAGATTGCCCGAGTTCAGAACCTGCTCTGTCACTCTACAACCATAGGCAAACGTCTTTACCTCTCTGTGACTCAGTTGCCACATCTGTAAAATGGGGATGGCACCAGTGCCTGTGTTACAGGGTTGCTGTAGGGATTAAGGCAGCTGACACAGGTATGGCTTCTGGAAAACGATGTGAGGTTGGCTATAGTGACTGCTCTGTAAGTATCACCCGTTGCTGGGACATTTGGAAGCCAGCCTTCTGGGTGAGGATATTTGCATGGTTCAGTTTCAAACCTGGTCTTTCCCTAGAGTTTCAGGGGAAGACATGGCAGGTCTCTGGTGGGGGAGGGACCCAATACATTGTGACTCTGGTTGAAATGCTGCTCTAGTGTCACCAACTGCGGGTACCCTGGGACTTGCAGCTGGTGATATGGGCACCCAAAACCTTCCCGCGGGGAAGGTTTTCCGCTCCACCTGCCCCTTGATTCTCTCCCTGGGCAGCTCTGCCTTCCACAGTGAGAGGCTTAGAGAACTGAGGGATTTCCTCCAGTGTGGGACAGCTTCACATACTATATTTAGACAGACAATCCAGAGAAAGGGAGAGTGGTTCCTAAATCCAGGCTAGGCCACCCTAATTTGGAGGCCAGGATTTACTCCACTTCCAGGCCCTGGACCCCACCGCCCCCCCACCCCAGGATGCTCAAGAGCCAAGATCCTTTCTCTCTGGATTCCCTATGTCCTGAGTTCATTCATTCATTCAATCATCTGTTTACTTAACCAGTACTTACTGAGTGCCTACTGTATGCCAGGAACTGTCCCCAGCATCAGGAGACAACTGAGAACAAACAAACAATTCCTGTTCCTTTGGGGCTGTTATTCTGCTTGGGGAGCCCAATTAATATGTAAAGCATATAGTTATTTCAGATGATGAAAAATACCATGGAGAAAAACAAGTAGAGAAGGGAATACGAAGAGCTGGGTGCCATGGGAGTTTGCATTTTTAAGTAGAGGGCCAGGGAAGGCCTCATAAGAAGGCAACGTTTGAGCAGAGACCAGAGAGAAGGGGGATTGGGGCCTCTGAGATGGAGGGAAAGGGCTTTCCCGGCAGAGGTGACACCTGGTAAACAGCCTTGAGTTGAGACAGGCTTGGCGTGAGGAGGAACAGGAAGGAGGCTGGTGTGGCTGGAGCCCAGTGAAGGGAGGCAGGTCCTACAGGACCTTGAAGGCCACTCTCAGGACATTGGCTTTTTTTCAGAGTGAAGTGGGAGCCTTGGAGGGCTCTGAGAAGAATGATGTGGTCTGACTTGGGCTATCGTAGGATCCCTCCAGCTGCTCTAGAGCAGTAGATTGAGTTCAAATGTATCTGACACAGTCCTGGAATGGGACGTGGAGATACCGCCCTGCACCCTGACTCTGTCATTTGTTCACTCAGTAGAAGCTTTATTGAGCCCATCTTGGGTGTCGGGGTGGGGCTGGAGCCCTGGAGGCACAGAGACAGTAAGTCTCTGTCCCATCCTGCTCGGTTCAATAAGGTAAACACATCACTTATTCAATTACTTGGTGTGAGCAAATGCAGGAGAAAGCAGAGTTGGTTGGAAGTGAAAAATATGACTTGGAAAGTTGAGGAAGACGTACAGGAATTAGAGATTCCCTCAAACTAGCTTAACCAAAAAAAAAAAGAAAAGAGTGGGGGGTTATTTATTGGTCACTGAAAAGTCCACGGCTTCAGGCATGGTTGGATCTAGGGGCTCAGGCAGTGTTGTCAGGAATCCCTCCCAAGGGGAGATGGTCCCCAGCTGCTCTAGGCAGGTGAACTACCAGCTCAGTACCCCAAGTAAGCAAACACCCTGGACTGGACTGGCTCTCACTGGCTCAGGTTCAGCCATGTGACGTTCACCACTGTCCAAGGCCGGGGAACCTGCTGGCTGATCAGATCTGGGTCATGGACACACCTCTGGAGCTGGATGGTGGGGGTGGAGTAAGGAGGTCATCTCTACCCCAGATCCAGAAACTGAGAGTTGAAGACGGGACAGGGAAGGGCAGCTCCCCACAGAGCTGGCGAGACTGATGGCCAAATAACAGACGTGTATTACCAGAGGCCCCTCGGGGAGGTGAGCCGGGATGAGGATGAGTGGGCATTTGGGAAACACGGGTGGCGCAGGAGAGGGACCAGCACATGCAGAGGCAGAGCGGCATGAAAATCTATGGTGTGTGCTGGGAACCAGTGTTTGCAGGGTGTGTTGGAGAGGTGGGGACAGGGGTGGGGAGGAGAGGTGGCCAAGGAGTTGGGCTGGGGCCACCAGATCGTGAAGGGCCTGGGAGGTCATGCTGAGGAGTTAGGACTTAATGGAGCAGGTGGTGGGAGCCTTGGAAAGCTTAAGGAAGAGAATCCTCTTCCCCCATCTTTCTAGCGGCCCTGACTCATCTGAGGCTGTCCTTCACAGCTCCATGGGTCAGTAGCACTTCACCATGCTTTGTGACTTGGGATTTTCCTGAGAGCTTTATTTCCCCTCCACATCCGCCCCCTACGCCCCTGCTCTCTCTCACACCCCACCTATCTCTGATCGGCCCTTCTCGCTTGAAGTCAATCCAGCAAAGCTCTTAAGTGCATGGGTTTGGGAGTCAGATGGGTCAGCGTCTGAGTCCTGATCCTGTTGCTTCCCAGCTGTGAGAACACTCTGAGCCTTAGTTTTCCCATCTGTCAAATGGGGATAATTGTAGCGGTACCACCTAGAGTTGTTACGAAGATAAATTGAGAGAAGGCACCTAAAGTCTTTGCAGAGAGGAAATACTCCATCAGTGACACTTGTTATTATTACTGTTTGATCTCACTTTTATTTTTGCTGTTCTGCTCTTACCACTGTGACCTGAACCTGTCCTGCTGCATTTTCCAGCAGAACCTGTGGACAGTCAGCTTTGCCTGTGAGCCCTTTGGCTGGCTTCCCATTCACCTCAAGCAGAGCCCAGGAAATGGCAGAAAAATTCTGTGTTTTCACCTGATTGCCTCACATGGCCTGGAAGAACCTTCCCTTCTGGCAGTAAACTCCAGAAACCGAGGGAGGTGGTGCAGAGGGAGGTGAGGAAGGGACAGGACCTGGGCAGCGTAATCTCCCCAGAGTATTTACTGATGGTCATGAAGAGGAAGGACAAGGCCAGCCAGGGAATGGTAGGAGGCTCTTCCCTGGGGGGCAGAGGTGATGGGGAGAAGGGTGAGCAGAAAGTGGGGGGTGATTCCTCTACCCATGAAACTCCTCCCCCCTGCACAAAAATTGCCTAACATAGATGGAGCGAGGCAGAAGTAAGAGAACAGGGTGAAATCTTATTATGCCAAGGTATAATAAGAGAGTGGTTAAGGGCAGGGATTGTGGAGCCAGACCACCTGGCTTTGAATCTAGACACAGCTACTCACTACTCTTGACCTTAGGCAAGTCTCTGATGATCAGTTTACTCATTCATAAATAATACAAAAGCCCACCTCATAAAGTTGTGGTGAGAATTAAATGAGCTATTACACTAAAAGTGCTCAAAGCAGTGCCTGGTCCAGATCAAACACTCCATAAATCTGGCTATAATGTTATTAATGTTCTTGTCAGGTCCAGGTAGGGATGGGTGAGACAGATAAATCTGGATTACTCCTGACGCTTCCAGAAATATTTGTTTACGTATGTGAATTAAAAATTAAGAGCAACCTGTTTAACTGCTCTGCCAATATGGTAGCTGCTGGCCACATGTGGCGATTTTCGCACTTAATTAAAATTAAATATAAATTAAAAACACAGTTCCTTAATCACATTGGCCACATTTTATTTTACTTTTTTTAAACATGGCTTCCATCATTCTTAATATATTCTTCATTTACTTAATCTAAGAATACACAGAAAGTAGTTTTATTTTTTTTAATATTTATTTATTTGGTTGCACGGGTCTTAGTTGCAGCACACGGGCTCCTTAGTTGCGGCAGGTGGGCTCCTTAGTTGCGGCTCCAGGGCTCTTTAGTTGCAGCTCGCCGCCTCCTTAGTTGTAGCATGTGGGCTCCTTAGTTGCGGGTCATGGGCTCCTCAGTTGTGGCAGGAGAACTCTTAGTTGCGGCATGTATGGGGGATCTAGTTCCCTGACCAGGGATCGAACCCGGGCCTCTTGCAATGGGAGCGTGGAGTCTTAAACACTGGACTGCCAAGGAATTCCCGTCTCTGCCTTTTTTTTTTTAAACGACATCCATCACCACCTGAAATTATATTATATATTAATTCATTTATCATTTGCCTTTTTCTACTAGAATGTCAGATCTTTGAAAACACCATTGTATTGCCAGCCCCAAGAACACTGCCTGGTGTGTTGTAGATGCCAGATAAATTTTGGAATGATTGGATGGATGCATGAATGGATGTGTGTGTGTCTGGGTAAATAAGGGATGGAATACAAAGATGGGTGGATAGATGGATCAAAAAATGGATGGATGTTTGGGTGAATTAAGGGGTAGATAAATGGGCCAATGAATGGATGAAAATGTGGTGGATGGAGTAGATAGATGGATGGAGGAGTGAATGATGAAGGGCTGGGTGGATAGTTGATTAGTAAATAGATGGGTGAATGAATGGAGTGGGTGGATGAAGGAAGGAGTGGATGGGTGGATGGGTAGATGGATGGATGGATGAATGGGTGAAGTAGATGGACAGAAGGAAGGATGGAGGGAGAAATGGACGAAGGAAGAAGTGAATGAATGGGTGGATGCATGCATGCGTGGGTATATGGATAAATGGGTGAATGGATGGATTAGATAGATGGAAGGTTGGACGGACAAAGCAAGAAGTGGTTGAATGGATGATGGATGGATGGATGGATGGATGCATGGATGAATGGATGGATGGATGTAGTAGAGGATACATGAATGGATGAACGAATAGATGGAGAGATGGAGGAGTGGACAGAGGGAGAGGAGGTCGGATGAATGCTCTGGCAGGAAACATTCTAGACTCTGTCCCTGTCACTTTTGTTTTCCAGGCCGACCCTCACTCTTCCTGGCCCTGTGTGCCTCTGTGTCTTTGCTGGGTGGCCTGACCTTTGGCTATGAACTGGCAGTCATATCGGGTGCCCTACTGCCACTTCAGCTTGACTTTGGGCTAAGCTGCTCGGAACAGGAGCTCCTGGTGGGCAGTCTGCTCCTGGGGGCTCTCCTTGCCTCCCTGGTAGGGGGCTTCCTCATCGACCGCTATGGCAGGAAGCAAGCCATCCTCGGGAGCAACTTGGTGCTGTTGGCAGGCAGCCTGAGCCTGAGCCTGGCCAGCTCCCTGACCTGGCTGGTCCTGGGCCGCTTGGTGGCTGGCTTTGCCATCTCCCTCTCCTCCATGGCCTGCTGTATCTACGTGTCAGAGCTGGTTGGGCCACGGCAGCGGGGAGTGCTGGTGTCCCTCTACGAGGCAGGCATCACCGTGGGCATCCTGCTCTCCTACGCACTCAACTACGCGCTGGCCGGTGCCCTCTGGGGCTGGAGGCATATGTTTGGCTGGGCCACCGCACCTGCTCTCCTGCAGTCCCTCAGCCTCCTCCTCCTCCCCCCTGGTACAGTTGATGCTGCAGCCCACAGGGACCTCATCCCCCTCCAGGGAGGCGAGGCCACGAAGCTGAGCCTGGGGAGGCCAAAATACTCCTTCCTGGACCTCTTCAGGACCAGGGATAACATGCGAGGCCGGACCATGGTGGGGCTGGGGCTGGTGCTTTTCCAGCAGCTAACAGGGCAGCCCAATGTGCTGTGCTACGCCTCCACCATCTTCCATTCAGTCGGCTTCCGTGGGGCCTCCTCGGCTGTGCTGGCCTCCGTGGGGCTCGGCGCCGTGAAGGTGGCAGCCACCCTGACCGCCATGGGGCTGGTGGACCGAGCGGGCCGCAGGGCCCTGCTACTCGCTGGCTGTGCCCTCATGGCCCTGTCGGTCAGCGGCATCGGCCTTGTCAGCTTTGCCGTGCCCATGGACTCAGGCCCAAGTTGCCTGGCCATGCCCAATGCCACTCGGCTGTCAGGCTTCCCTGGAGACTCCGGCCTGCCCAGTGGCTTGGCTCCGCCTCTGCGGCCAGTGACCGACCAGAGCCCAGGGCGGCCAGTCTGGTCAACCTCTGAGAAAACCAAGCCTCATCCGGGAGCTGGGGACCCCACTGCCCTTCCGCTGCCAGCCTTAAGCATCGTGCCCGCTGCACCCCCTTCTCCTGCCCCTGAGCATGCCCTCCTGCACTGGACCGCACTGGTCTGCATGATGCTGTTTGTGAGCTCCTTCTCCTTTGGCTTTGGACCAGGTAAGTGGGAGTCCTCTTGCAGGTAACTCTGGAGCCTTCCGCCTCTCCTAGTGGGAAGCCTGGGGACCGAATCCGTCAGGGTCTCAGAGGGGACTAGAGGTGGCTTGACCATGAGAACGATGAACTCAGATTTCAGGGCTCCTTGCTTCCCTGAAGGTACTTCTTCCGAGGGCAGAGGCCTAATTTATGTTTGTAATATTTTCTTTCTTATAAAGGCCCCAAATTGTCTAAGCTTCAGGCCTCATAAAACCAGAATGTGCCCCTGGATAGCTCACTCAGAAGGGTTTAGCTGGAAAGGAATTTAATGAATAGGGTGACCAACCATCCCAGTTTGCCCAGGACACTGAAAGTCTGATGTCCCGAGAAACCCCTCAGTTTTCTGGGCAAACCCAGCTGCAGCCTAAGAGTCCTCCCTGCTCTCCTGTCCTAGTGACCTGGCTTGTCCTCAGCGAGGTTTACCCCGTGGAGATCCGAGGGCGAGCCTTTGCCTTCTGCAACAGCTTCAACTGGGCTGCCAACCTCTTCATCAGCCTCTCCTTCCTTGACCTCATCGGTGAGTCCTCTGACCTAATTCCTTGGCCCGGTTCCTTCAAGATCCAGAAACAACTGCCTCCAGACAGAGCCTGGGCCTCCATATCGTCCAGGTATAAGTCACAGAAAACCCTATGCAAACCAGTGTGTGAACAAAAGGTAATATTTTTGTCTTAAATCATGATAAGAGGAGGTTAGTGTGCTTCAAGCACCAGTGATCCAGAGGCTTCAACAAAATTGTGGGCCAGCTTTCATGCTCTCTTGGCTCCGCCTCCTGTGCTGTGGGCTTCATTCCCAGGCAGACCCACCTCCATGCAAAGATGACCATGAGCGGGTCTCTTCATCTTGGCAGCCCCGGGGAAGGAGAGCACGTCTTTCTCAGTGGCTCTCACTCATGTCCTGGGGCTGATTCTCATTGGCTCAGCAAGATCACGTGCCCATCCCCGAACCAATCACTGTGTCTGGTGGGCTGGAATAGTCTGATGCCCAGGCCTGGGGCCATATACCCACTCTGGAGACCCGGGGAAGGGGAGGACGGACAGCCTCACCCAACTGCATGGACTGAGAGTTGGGGGAGGGTTCCCCAAATGAAAACTGAGGTGCTAGAACAAGGAAAAGGAGGGCTGGGAGGCAAAGACAACAGAAGATATGACCTGTGAGCTTTCTACTTCATTCCAGGCCCCATCAGCTGGGGGGGGCTGGCTTTATTGACAGCCTGGGAGTTGAGGCTGAAGGGGGGTTAGAACTGAAGCATCCAGTTCTCCTCTGTCCAGGAAGCCATCTCTGATTGGTGGCGGGGGGATGGGGTTTGGGAGACCTGAGTGTGCCCCCATCGAGACAAGTCCATTCTCCTCTCTGTAGCTGAAAGTTTCCACTCTTAAAGCAGAAGAGTTTAAAATTTTTTTTTTTTGCAGCAGAACTATTCTTCAAATAAAACTTTGTGCAGAGGCTCCACGGAAATGTCTGACAACCTCCAGAACCCTCAGACATGCCGTAGAATTCTCCAGGCCAGATAAGAGGCGAAGGTCTACCCCAGCCCTGGAGAGAGTGTGTCTGAGACCAGCCAGTGCAGGGGCCACGACCTTTTTGTTTTGTTCTAAACCAGCTTAAACTGGCTCACGCCCACCTGCCAGCAGGAAGGTCTTCTCAGATCTAGTTTGGGTGACGTCTTCTCTTCTTGACTAGCCTTCAAACCCATTCTGGGCAGTGGTGGGGTCTGGTGGGAATTATATAGGCCCAGAACACCAGGGAAGGGTCTCTGAGATGCTGAGGATGCTGCTGACCCGAGGCCAGTGGTCATCGAGGCCAAAGTGGGCGGGGCTCCTTCGCTGCGGGGCCCCAGGGCACAGTTCTTGGGGTTTAGTTATTTTCCCATTTCCTGCACCCAAGTGTTTCCTCTTCAAAGGAGGAGCCCTGGGGGACTGGGAAATACTGGTAGAAGAACCCACCCACCGTGCCTGTCTCCCATACACAGTCTTTGGGAATCCAAGCTTCTCCCTGGTGCCTCAGTCTTCAAGCAGCCCCTTTATGTGGGACGAATGAGTGAGAAAGAGAGAGGAAGGAGGGAAGGAAGGAAGGGAGGGAAAGAGGGAGGGAGGGAGGGAGGGCTTATTAGAACTGCATCATATCCCTATCATCCCCATCTCACAGACTGGCAAATACGTCCTTCCCAAGGCTAGCCAGGCAGTTAGTTAGAAGACTAGAACCCAGTCTTCCTTCTCCCAGCCCAGCACTCTCCCTGCTGGTATAAGGATTAAGTGGAGGTCAAGCTGGTTAAGGGTGGCTGCTCGGAGGAGGTGTGGCCCTGGCTGTTAGAGGTGAGAATGGTGTCTGAAACGTAATTAGTGCTTCTGCCTCCACAGCCTTCTGGATGGAGCTGAGGCTTCTGCCTTCTCTCGCAAACCAGTCACACGCCAAATTGGCTGAATGCGTGATTCATTGAAAAACCAATTCATGGAATTTCGGAGGATGGTTTTTCAGAACTGAGCTTTGCCAAGGCTGCCCCCGCAGCTGTTCTGCTGCTGAGGTGGATGTCATTTTCCCTCCATGCACGTTTTCAGGGGCCAAGTGTGCACCTCTGGCTGGTGTATGTCCAAGGTGTTGGTGGATTTGGGCCCTGGCCCTTTGCCTGCCTCTGGGACAACCAGTCCTACTCCTGCTTTAAGGTACCTTCATCTGACAGCGTGTTAGTCATACCGCAAATCTACCATCTAGGGGATCTGCTTTGGGTGAACTGATTTTCAGCGTTCGAGGAGTTGGCCCAGGCTGTGCCCTGCCCACACTCCCACCCCGTTTTTCCCAGGTGCCATTGGCTTGTCCTGGACCTTCCTGCTCTACGGGCTGACTGCTGTCTTCGGCCTGGGCTTCATCTATTTATTTGTCCCTGAAACAAAAGGCCAGTCGTTGACAGAGATAGACCAGCAATTCCAGAAGAGACGGTAAGGGGGCCAGGGCTGGCCTGCGGGGAAGAGTGCCATCAAACCCTGAGCATTTTGCTTCAGGATTTTAGTCATTACGCTTTCCCTTTGCAAAAGAGTGTTTTTCTTCTCTTCCTGTTTTTCTTACTGCCTGGATACAGTGAGTTTTGTCCTGTCTTCATACATGAACTCTTTTCCTTGAGTTGTACAGTGTCTTCCTACAGCAGAGTTTTATTTGACTTTGAGCTTAGCTCATAGGAGTTTAAAAATCATGCAATTATGGACTCATAGGAGGTTAGAATAGTTAGATCCTAAAACCACAGAATCTTAGAGTCATGGAAGCTCGGATAAACACAATATTATAATCGTGGCCTTTTGAATCACACACAAAGAACTGTGAGAATAATCTACTCATTCAGTGGGTGTTAATATGCCACACAGTGTTCTGGGCCGTAGGAAATGTGTCTGAAAATAAGATGGAGGAGGTCCTTGTCCTCACGGAACTTCCATTCTAGTAGGGGAGGGGAACAGAAAATAAATAAGCCAATGAATGCAGCAACAAAAGCATTTCAGTTAGCGATGAGTAGCTGGAAGAAAAGGAAACAGAGCAAAATACATTGAGAGGGTCTGGTTGGTGGAGAGGGAGACAGAGGGGCACAGGGTTGTGGCTAAATCAGAGTGGGTGGTCAGAGAGGGATGCCCTGAGTAGGTACCATTTAAGTTAATGAGAAGGAGGCAGCCAGGAGGCAGTAAAGCTGAGGCAGGGCGAGCCTTCCAGGTAGAGGGAACAGCAGGTGCAAAGACCCTGAAGTTGGGAGTGTATCTGGCATATGCAAGGAACAACAAGGAAGCCAGTGTAGCTGGATCAGAGGGAGGAAGGAGGGAGGGGAGGAGGAGAGAAGATCAGATTGGCCAAGTGGGTAGGAGCTAGATCACATAAGGTCTGTAGGTCCTAGACAGGAGTTCAAAATCTTAGCATCAGGGACCTTGGGCTGTTGAAATAAAGAGTACTGGGGGTGGGGGGTGTCAGAAGGGACCTGAAACCACCATAATCCTAAGCATCCTTGGCAAATGCCCCAGGTTGCCTCTTGTCGTAAAGCGAGTCACCGGCGTCTGACTGCCCCTCTATTCCTGGGAGGCCCTAACAAATTAAAACGGTAAATAATTCTAATGGTGAGTTGGAACTTGCCTCCCCGCAGCTTCCTGCCAAGCCCCAGCCTGGCCCCCAGAGGGATGCAGAACGAGTCCATGTAAAACTTCAAACCTGGTCCACCCCACCCCAGAGTGTTCTCTGCCAGCCGCACACTCCCAGTTTGTTGCATGACACCTTCTGTGGGGCCCTCAGAAGTCCAGCCCTATTAGTTAGGAGACAGAGTTGGCTGCTTGAAATAGTCTGAACATAGGGGGTCCAGGGCTGGCGCTGAAGCTGTGCTTCAAGAGGTCATCCGGGGTCCCAGGCTCCTTCTCTCTTGTTGCTCTGCCATCTCTTCAGTATAAACTTTTCCACATGGCCCGTGGGAGCCACCACCTCCCTGAAAGAGGGAAGGGGAAGAGGAGGACACACGACCTGAAAGATCCACACGTCACTTCCACCTACAAACCCTTTGGACGGAACTTGGCCACATCCACCTGCAGGGGCGGCTGAAAAACATGGTCTTTAATCTGGGTGCCATGTGCTCACCTAAACATCGAGGGTGCTGTTACTAGACATAAAGGAGGGACAGATACTAGGAGCCACCTGGAATCCCCGCCATACCGGCTTTCTTGGAAGAAGATTCCAGACCCCTCCTGTGGAATAAGAAGCTAAGGAGGCAGAAAGGCAGGGAGAAGCCAGCTTTAGGGTGAGGCAGGAGGGAATTGCAGCTCAGGGGAACACTGAGCTGGACCTGGGGACTCAGGAGCCTGGGCCAGACCTCGGGGAAAGCAGGCTGGATCTTCTACAGCCTCAGGAAAAGACAGGAAGTTAGGGGCTTTGGCTGGGTCCGGAGCCAGCTTTGGCTGGGTGAGTCATCACTCCAGTCCTTACCGTCCAGGGGGCCCCTGATATCAGAGGCCACAGAGAGAGAGAGAAACTCAACCGTGGGGAGCATGGGGACACGGGAAGCTCCAGAGACTTTGCAAGCAAGCACTAATGGGACCCTCCTTCCAGCACCAACTGTTCTCAGTGCTGTGTTGCTCCCTACAAGAATCACATCCCCAGGAGAAAGTCTGATTGGCTAAGCCTGGTTTATGTGCCCACCCCCCAACCCCCAACTTGGCCAGGATAGGGCAAGCCTCCTCTATTGACAGTCCTACAAAGATCACATGCAACAGAGGAGACCTAGAGCCCCAAGGAGAAGAGAGAATGGGAGCTGGATGGAGCCACCATCCACTGCTGTGGGGTTTACTTCTATTCGTGCCCTCATGCCGCAGATGTGCTTGTTGGAAATGGGGACCTGCACCTTAACGGTCTGTTTCCTCTGCTCCTTTAGAGAGACATTAGCAACCGAGGGGCGCAGACCCCCTTGCCGTCAGTGGCCACTGAGTGCCATAAGCATGTTCCTTTCCCTTTCACATCAGGTTACTTGGGTTCAGAAGAGACCTTTCCATTCCCAGGGTGAGATGATCACCAAAAGAGCTTTCAAAAATCTTTTATCCCAATTTCTCAGGAATCCGTTCATTCACTTTCAGCAAATATTTCCAAGTGCCAGCTAGGAGCCAGGCACTGTACTAGGCTCAGGGCACAGACCTGTGACCAAGAGACACCGTGTCTCTGGACCGAGGAGGAAGTTACATTTTAATGCAAAGGGGAGAGATGGATTACAGAACACCCAAATGCATGAATAAGATAAACGAGAGTGGGGTTTATATCACGAGGAAAATAAGGCAAGTTAACTGCCAGAGAGTGAACAGTGGATTTGGGGGCAGTGTGGAGCTTTCCATTTCTTTAGCTAGGGTCCAAGTGTACCATGGGTACATTAATGACACAAGTTGATCGTGAGCCCTTCATGACATTGAAGGACATTTTTGTGTACCTGTTATGTTCACTGCTCTATTCCCAGTGCCTAGAACAGTGCTTGGCCCATGACAGGCCAGCAGTGACTCTAGCTCTAGTGAATGAATGAAAGGATGCTCAACAAAGGCCTCTGCGAAGAGGTGGCAATTGAGCTGAGACCTGAATAATGAGAAAAAGCCATCTTTTCCAAGAGCTGGAAGGGAGTGTTCTAGGCAGAGGGCACAGCCAGAGCAAAGGCCCCGAGGTGGGAACAAGCTGGTGGTTTTGAAGAGCGAGAAGGAGACCCATGTGGCCGGGGTGGAATGGGAAGATGGGACTGGAGGGCGGTGACACGGGAGAGGCCGGCTGCAGAGAGGGGCTTGGACGTGAGGCTGAGCGTGACGTCACTTCTCGGCAGGAGTGACAGGAGTTGGTCTTCGTGCTTAGAAAGGTCTGTCCTGTGATGAGGAGAACCGGCTGCAGGAGGTGTGGGTGGACACAGGAAGACCAGGGGGAGCAGCTGGGTGGTCCAGAAGATGGAAGTGTGCATTAAGGCAGGAAGCAGGAAGGGTCAGGTAGGAGAGGGGTGGGGATGGAATGGGGATCCCATGTATGGTCCACTCCCATCCCCCCCGGGGAAGGCCACCAGGCCCCGTCACCCTCTGACCCCACTTACTCTCTGCTCTCCAGGTTCGCCCTGAGCTTTGGCCACAGGCAGAGCTCGGCTGGCATCCAGTACAGCCGAATTGAGGTGTCTGCGGCCTCCTGAGGAGTCCGTCTGGAAAATGCTGGAACCGTGGCTTTAGCAGACAGTCTCCAGCTTCCCGCTTGCCTGGGTGCCAGAGCACAAGTTCTAGGTGGTCCTTCAAGAGGCACCCCTGCTCCGGAAGAGGTCTGTTTTGCTGGGGCGAAAGGGATGAAAATCTGAGAACTCGAAAGTCTTCAGGTGGAGTCTCAGGCTCTGAGGGTTCCTGAGGCTCTGCCTTCCTGCCTCAGTTTCCCCACTGACCCTGCGCATCTCTGCAGTAACGAACTTATGATGAGAACATCTTATGGAGACTTCGTTGCTCTATGGGCTTTCTCAAAGAATCTCGAGGGTACCACCCTGGCAGGAAGTCTCTCCTGGAATCACCCCTAAATCCAGCTGAGGATACCATATTCTCTGTTCTCTTTTTCCATCTGGTTGGGACTTTCTGGGGAGGGGGAAGCCTGCTTTTTGGCTCTCAGATCTCGTTTTGTTCAACCCCTCTAATTCTCTTACCTAGAATATTTGTCATTCACCAGCAACTCAGATGGTTGGTAGGAGCTCTAGTCCTGAGGCTGCTGGTGTTCTTGCTGTCTGACTGGGGGTCTCAGCTTTCCCTGTATGTACAATGGGGGCTCTGAACCAGGTGGTTCTTAAGATCTCTCCTGATGCCAAGGAGCTGGAATTCTAAGTGCTGGCAGTACCACAGATATTCAGCATGGGCCCTGCTCTCAAGTTGCTAGTCATCTCTTTCAGGGATATAGGTTTTAATCAGGGGAAAGGTGAACAGAATTCCAGAGTTGTGTGCGCTAAAATCCGAGGACTATCAGAGTGCAGGTCATGAGCTCCAGGAGCTGTTTCCAGGATGGCGCAGGAGGACTTTGCAGAAAGGAGATGGGTCTGGAAGCTAACAAACCTGGTTGTCGGGGTGGCCTCCACCTCTTGGCAGCTAGTGACCCTGGATAAGTCACAACTCCCTTAAGCCTCAGTTTCCACATCTACAGAATGGGGGTGACTATGCCCCCAGGGGTGTATTTAACCTCTGTCTCCCATCAGGAGGGTCTTCATTTGGTCCCACCCAGCTGGTCAGCATGGAAGAGATTTCTGCTCACCTTCAATACCCAGGTCCCCACCTTTGGGACGTTGTAAAGGGTCACGCCCCCCCCCCCAAGGGGTGAGTCAGATGGAGACTGAGCAAGTAGCTCCTCTCCCACAGGACTCTGGCCTCCCCTGAGTCCTTGCCTCTCATTTCGAGATACTTCCCTTAGATCGGTGGTGTGTTGGAGCTGGCTTGTGCTGGCTTGTGAGAGCTGATTGTTAAATTTTCAGGAGTTTTGCAAGCTCGTTGTTACACACAGCTGCTAAAAAATTAAATTATTTAAATTTATACTTAAATAAATTATATTAAAACCGAGCTAATACATACTAAAAACTCATCACTTCCTTATTTTACTACATTTTGTTCTCATCTGTGCTCTTAAGGTAATTTACACCTGTTGCATCGCATGAGGAACGTGGGGTAAGGGCACTGCCCATCCCTTGCGGGGTCTGCCTTCAGTGATCCACGGGGAGTGTATGTGCACCACAGGGACTGGGGAACACCACAGATCAGGGCTTGATTTGCCGTTTTGTTGATTGTCCGGTCTTAAGAATGTGATGGATACAATGTTAATAATGTAAATTAAACTTAACAGCGTGTTCTGTCCATAGGCGATACATTGTGAATGGCACAAAAAATGGAGGGGATTGTTATCCAGTTCAGCCAACAGGTGACTCATGTCAATGGTGAAGGAGTTTGGACACACGTCTTTGTTGTTTTACTCTCGTCTTATTCATTAACACGAACAAACATTTCAACTAGCATTCATGTCAGAACTGCATTCATGCTTCAGTGACGTCAGCAACTTCTTTGCTGAGTCGTACTGTTGTCAAGCATTTCTTCGTGGTCTAATTTTGTTAAATCATGGCTAAACTGTAGTGACAGTTGGCTTTGGAATCAAGAGGTTGGCAGAAAAATCAACAAAAACATTTCTGTGAGAATTAATTGGCTAGATGGCATTTATAATAGAGTATTTACAATAAAATGTTTATTATTATTTGTAAATTTGTCAGTTTTGTGCAACAAACACATCCCTTATTCCAGTAAAATTTACACACACACACACACACACACACACACACACAAGAATTAATTGGCTAGATGGCATTTATAATAGAGTATTTACAATAAAATGTTTATTATTATTTGTAAATTTGTCAGTTTTGTGCAACAAACACATCCCTTATTCCAGTAAAATTTACACACACACACACACACACACACACACACACACACATTTTTTCCCTGGAGAGCAGTTATTAAACATTTACCAGCCCATCACTGCTTACAGCTGTCCTTTTGGCCCCTTCAGATCTAATTCTCTCCCCAGGGAGCCCCAAACCTTTTCAGTTCTCCTTTCCTATCAGCCTAGGAGAATGCTCTTTTAGTCTTAGGGTGGTTTCTCCTCTTTTTTGTTCAGGGTCATAAACTCATAGATCAGGTGGGGCATGTAGGTGAGTGAAGTCTGCTGTGGTAACACAATAGGGAGTAGTGAGGTCTGTGGAAACAGGTGAACACAGGCCTCTCTATCAGGGATGACTGACACTCAAGTCCAGCTGGTGCCTGCCATGAAGGAATGTGGGCCCACTGTGGCCTGACCATCTGAATTTAAAAAAAAAAAAATCCAGCAATTCAGACTTTGGTGTAAAATTTCCTGATTTTTTAATAGTGGCAATTTATTCTCAATTGAAAAAATCATTTTTTAAGCCCAACTCAACACACCTGTGGCTAAATCACAGCCTTTAGTTTGTGCCTCAGTTCTGGATGTCCTCTGAGATATTCTTTTCTTCTGGGTTTTTGAGGATCCCAGCTTAAATCAGAGCAAAGCAAGTGGCCAAGTAGCCGAGTAGCCAAGCAGCTTGAATTGAATAGGTGGGAGGGGTGTTACTGAACATGAAGGGAAAGAGACATGGAGGGGAAAATGGTTGAAATCTCAAATATATTACCCTGGGACAACTAGGTGTGTGACTTGAGTAACTGCTCATCTGTATAACGGGGACGATACTACTCACTATACAGAGATGATACCTGTCCATCACTAGTTCAGGGCTGGGCTCATCGCAGGTGCTCAAAAATGGCTGAGTAACTGCCCCAGCAGCCTCCAGGGGCATCTGGCCCTGGGTGAGGAGGACAGTGAGGGCAGTTCAGAAAGGGGAGGAGCATCAGAGAAATCTAAAATTTGAGGGTACCTACTAGGTGGTCAGAAATTGTGAGCACCAACCAGAAAAGTGATGTGATCTGTTCATTGATCTGCAGGGTGGGGACTGGGAAGCTCTCCTTCTCCCAGATAATCCCAGAATCACTTCAGGGAAGCATTTCCCAAATCCTGCTCTCATGCAGAGCCTTTCACGTGTGTGCCCGTCACCTAGCACCTTCCTGTAGTTTCTCACGTTGCACTACACAGGCTACTTACCGAATGCTTTAAAGTGACTTGCTTTTCAACTGAAATAGATGGATTTTAAAGGGAAACTATATTAATTTATTTTTTCACTCAAATGCATATTTATTGTGTTTCTACTGTGTGCTGGACACTGTTCTAGACCCTGAGGGCACAGCAGGGAACAAGACAAAGAGCGGTCATTTTAGTGGGGGAGGTAAATTGGAAACAAAAGCTAGAAATGGGGTGGGTGGAGAGAGAGGGGGAGGAAGGGGAGGGAAGGAGGGAGGGAAAGAGGAAAGAAGGAAAGGAGGGAGGGGGGAGGGAGGGAGGAAGGAAGGAGAGAGAGAGAGAGAGAGAGATGTGCGTCAGTTAGTGATGATTATCAGAGAGAACCCCTTTGAGGTGGTGGCACCTGAGCACAGATCTATATGATCTAGAGGAAGCCATGGAAGGATCTGGGGCAAGAGTATCCCAGGCAGCTGGCCCAGCATGTGCAAAGGCCCTGAGGTAAGACTGAGATTCCATCTTGGAGGAATGCCAAGGAGGAGCGAGTGGAGGGTAGAGTGATGGCAGAAGACAAGGAGGAAGTCAGCAGGGGTCAGGTCATGAAAAGCTTCCAGAAAACAGAAGCATTTCAGACTTTCTTCTAAGCATACCAGGAAGCCACCGCAGAACTTTGAACAGTGGACTGACACGATCAGACTTAATGCTGTCAAATACCCTTTGTTGGTGAGTACCAAAAAAAAAGAATGTCAATAACAGAAGTAGAAAGAAACCCAGTTTCACTGAATTCTCACGAAATACTGTCGTCTACTGAGGGCTCTGAACTTAAGGCCTCCTCTGTGGTGAAAAAGGGGGCTTAGCAAGTGTGAGAGAGGTGTTCACGACATAGTAGCACCGACCTAAGATTGTGTCTGGATTGGAAGAACAGTGGTGTGATTCAGCACATTTATATGATGTTTGTGAACCATCTAAAATCATTTCCAGTGCCACAGGCGATATGCTTCTCAGTCTTTGGTTAATGCAGGGCTATGGTGAGATGATCAAGGAAGTCACAAGCACCAAGAAAGAGACAGGGGGCCTTAGTTACTCTCACATCAGACCCTCCTGGAGAGGAGCGCTGGCAGTGTCAGCCTGGAACCAGTGAGACACCAGCGAGTTCCCCACAACAAGTGTCCTTCAAGGAGGAGTGAAGGGACGGGGGAGATGGGCTCCTCCAGGAGAGGAGCAGGCTGTGTACACCCACTAAGCATCTTCCTGCTGCTTCCAAGGGGCTGGCCTTTCATGGGACGAGATGTGAAACCAAACACAGCCTATGCCTGAGGTCATGGGTCATCAGACCTGGAAAGGAAATCTCCACCCCTACTCTGCAGGTTAGGAAACCAAGGCTTACAAGGCTGACGACTGACCCTCTCCTCTCCAGCTCCCGCATCTGCTTGGATGACCCCTCATCAGCACAGCCCTCCCAGGCTCTGTACCTGCCATCCCAGCGGCCTCCGGCTCCGCTTTACCTGCTCCATCCTGAACACGGTCAACCTCAAACACTACTCACCCTTAATATTTTATATCAAACATCCCACTTCCTGGTCACCATGTACTAACTTTCCTCCTAATACTCGAACACTCCCCAAGGCATTAATTCTCTGACCTCACTGAGATCTTTCACCTCTAAATGCAGATCCCTGACCCCAGGGATTTTGCTTTTCCAAAATCCGTCAAGAAGCTCATGGGCTTCATTCTCCTTCTTGTCCAATCTAGATCCCATATCCCAACCTTAGAAACAATCCCTGCAAACACCCTCTTGTAGATTAGTCACGCTGATGCTGGATTAATGTACACACCTGCGGCACATAGGCAGAAAGGTCAGACGGCCTGACAAACAGGTTTCACTTGAAACCCGGGAACTCGAGCCTCACTCATACCCTCCAATGCTCCTCTGCACAGCAAAGGAAATACTCAATAAGTTGAAAAGGCAACCTACAGAATGGAAGAAAATATTTGTAAACCATAAATCTGATAAGGGGTTCATCTCCAAAATATATAAAGAACTCAAACAACTCTATAGCAAGAAAGCAAATAATCCAATTAAAAAATGGGTGATGGACCTGAATAGACATTTTTTTTCCCAAAGACATACAGATGGCCAACAGGTACGTGAAAAGGTGGTCAACATCACTAATCATCAGGGAAATGCAAATCAAAACCACAGTGAGATCACACCTGTGAGGATAAGTATAATAAATAAGAAGAGATAACAAAAGTTGGTGAGGATGTAGAGAAAAGGGTACCTTCGTGCACTGTTGGTGGGGATGTAATTGGTGCAGCCACTATAGAAAACAGTATGGCGGTTCCTCAAAAAGTTAAAAGGAGATCTATCATATGATCCAGCAATTCCACTCCTGGATACATATCTGAAGAAACTGAAATCAGCATCCCAAAGAGCTATCTGCATACCACGTTCACTGTAGCATTATTCACAACAGCCAAGATATGGAAACAACCATTGATGTTGAGTTTGGCCATGTGACTTGCTCTGGCTAATAGGATATAGGCTGAAGGGACGAGATGCCAGTTTCCGGCCTTGACGTTAAGAGGCAACAGGTGTCTCCTCTCTCTTCTCTGGGAACTTTCTACATTCGCCATAATAACAACAACCATATAGCCTGGACCCCAGAATGAGAAACCTGGTACACACCTGAACTTGACCTGCAGCCTGCAGCAGGGCTGTGCCAGGCAACTCACATACCTGAAAGTGAGAAAGGAACACTAATTTACGATTCTGGAATTGCTTATCACGCAGCAAATGGTGACTAATACAGAATCCACCTAGGTAGAAAGTGTTTTTACCTCACCCACGGAGTTTACCGTTGCCACGCCTGAAAGCCCCAAAATAAAATAATAATCATGATGGTAATAATAATAATACAGTCTTTGCTTTCAAAAATAGAAAATACTGAAAAACATAGAGAAAAATAAAAACCACCCAAGCCCTACCGCTCAAATATAATCACTAATATCCTGGTGTGTATCCATCTAACCTCATCTCTGAGGACAGATGAAGCTAATTAGATAGGAAGAGAGATAAAAGGCAACCTCCTCCTTCGAACGTTCACATTAAAACCTTGGAGGCATCCCTGACTCCTCTTTTTCTCTCTCACATCCTATCGGTCAGAGTATCCTGCAGGCTCTGCAGAATTCGATCTTTCTAATCACCCCCTCCATCACCATCGCCACCACCACCACCATCTCTTACCAGGAATATTGCAACTGCCTGATACTGGCCTTCTTCCTCCTGTTCCTGCCTTCTCATCTGTTCTCCACACAGCGGCCAGAAGGAGCCTTTCAAAACCTAAGTCAGGGGACTTCCCTTGTGGCACAGTGGTTAAGAATCCGCCTGCCAATGCAGGGGACACGGGTTCGAGCCCTGGTCCGTGAATATCCCACATGCCGCAGAGCAACTAAGCCCATGCGCCACAACTACTGAGCCTGCGTGCCACAACTACCGAGCCCGTGCGCCTAGAGCCCATGCTCCGCAACAAGAGAACCCACCGCAATGAGAAGCCCGCGCACCACAACGAAGAGTGGTCCCCGCTCGCCGCAACTAGAGAAAGCCCGCGCACAACAACGAAGACCCAACACAGCCAAAAGTAAATAAATAAAATAAATTTATTAAAAAGAAAAACCTAAGTCAGTCCACGTCACTCTTCTGATCTGATCTCCCCGTGATTCCCCCTCTTACTCAGTGGAGCACTTACCACCACCTCTCAGGCCCTCTGTGGGGTGCCCACCCTTTCCTCTCAGACCTCATCTTTTCTCAATCACTTCTAACACATGTACACTCGGAGTCCTCGGCTCTTTCCGTGCCCTGTGGTAGGAATGTGCCCACGACAGATACTTGTACGGTCCAGTTCCTTTCCATGTGTTATTCTAAAGCCATCTTCTCTGGAAGGCCTTCCCTGGCTACCACGGCTAAAATTCCACTCTTACATGTGCACACACACATACACACACATGCATACGTACATGTACATGCACACACTGACACTTCGCATTCTCCCTTCCCTGCTTCCTTATTTCCCCTTGGCCCTTGTCACTCTCCAGCAGACTGTGTAGCTCACTTATTTGTTAATTTATTATCCATGTCCCCTGCAAGAATGTAAGTTCCACAAAGGCAAGGCATTTTGCCTGTTTTGTTTACCTCTGCATTTCCTGTGTCTAGAACAGTGTCTAGAACAGCACATAAGTAGACACTCAATATTTACTGAATGAATGAAGGAGTGAATGAATGAAGGAGTGAATGGATGAGTGAATGTAAAGGGCCTGGAATGTTGCAGATATTGAATAAAGGGCGTTTCTTAGCACCAGAGACTTAAAGAACAATGCTTTTTTCCTTATATTATAGATGCTGTAAAAAGTTGATACAAATTTTTAAATGGAGCATAATATATAAAGTCATAAATGTCACTGATAGGATAATAATATAAGCAATAATATAACTAATAAAAACAAGGAAATGAAAGGAAGAAGGTGCAGTGGAGGGAATGCAGATGAACAAAATTCCTCATCTCTCTCATCACTAGACATTGTTTAGGGGTAATAATTTAAGAAAAGCACTCTGTTTATTTCTTAAAACAGAGGCCTCAATGCTCTAAAAATTGGTCCTCACATGTACTCTATTTGGCCCAGACATTGCTTTTACATTTTTTGAGATAGTGCCAACTTTTGAAATTTGGGTTGTTTCACATACAACTCCATATTTCTGCCTTTTCTTGAAAGAGATCTGGCCACAATGGGCCTGCATTCTGAAGTCCAGCCACCAGGTGGCACAGAACAGCAGCCATTCTCTTTAGATGCGGCTTTGAACCCGCAGTTGGCTACACACCCCACCCCACCAGGTTTTCATTCCTGGTATAAATATTTCATGGTAACAACGTAAAAGAAAAAAAAAAGAAACACAAAACTTTAACAGTAGTTATCTCAAGGAAGTGGGGCTTGGGAGTGTTGGGAGAGGAGAGTATCTCCCTGTTTTCAACTTTTTATGCTTTATGTATTTTCATGTGAGTTCAGGTACATGTGTCTTGTTTCAGTAATGAAGGGACTAGTTAGGTTAAAAAAAATCATTAAAAAAATTTTTTTACGTTAGAAAAATCGCAAAACACTGAAACATCTAAAGATCAAAAATAAAAACTGCCCATGCCCTGCCAGTTACTAACAATATTTTGGCATATGTTCATCGAATCTTCTGCCTATGATGAGAGCTCAAGCTAGTTAAAAATGGAGATAGACATCTGGATAGGTATTTTCACATCACTGAGATCACACTGTATGTCAATGTGGTGGCATGTACCTTTTTAGATTATCAGCCATTTGACATGGGGCTGAGTTCATGTACATATTGCCTTTGCCAAGGTTAAAAATTTTATCAGCAATTTCTCCCAATGTCTCGCTTTTTCTTTACTTCTGAACATGTAGAAAATTGAATTATGTGTGTACCAAGTCAACATTCCAGTTTTCCTGGCAAAGACTGATTTCTGCCAGTGGAAACAGAGTGTTTTCATTTTCTTTCTTTCTCCCCATCATTCTATGCTTTTCTGGTTTCTCTGTGTGCATATTTTCCCCCTGGATCTGGCACTGTGAAGTTGCTAAGTTCTTCCAGATTTGGGGTCCGATGCCATCCTAAATCTCTGGGTTTGACAGGCAGGGTCGGTGGTTACTGCGATACAATCCAAAAAGCTCGTTCTGAGGTCATCTCTCAATCAGATGTCAACTCACGAGGTGGGAGAATTTGGCAGTGACACTGCGTTTGGACGCCAGCTTTCACTGCCTTGTCCCTGAAATGCTTGCTTCTGGCACAATGCTGGGCACAAAATAAGTTCTCACTCTATCCTTGACAGTTGGAACCAGATCAGGTAACTCTTGGCAGGAGATACAAAATTTTTGCTCCAAATCAACACTTCTTTGTCCTTTACCAATATCTTCAGATCTGAATGGCATTTAAAGCACCAATAGCCATACTAACTTCTCTAATGCCACCGTGGGTTCATTTTTTGAGGACATTTACAGTGTGACCCCCATGGTAGCACCTGAGATTTCCAGGCTTCCGGGGTCACCCTTTCTCACACCTGATCTGAAGCCTCATTCCATACAATGATCCCGCCTGGCCACCACTGTCTCTTTGAACTTGCTTGTGGGGCGGACACGTTCAGGTACATGGAAAGCGGGGAAGTCAGCAGGTGCAACCATCAACTCTATTTCCCCTCCCACCGCGCACTTAAACACCGTTAGTGGGAGGGTTCTTTACCTGGGCAGATCCCATAGCTTTTCTGCTCACTCTTAGATAATGATAACTGACAATATGATGAGAACAATGAAATGTCTTGTGGTCAATT
Source organism: Physeter macrocephalus (assembly GCF_002837175.3). NCBI lineage: Eukaryota > Metazoa > Chordata > Mammalia > Artiodactyla > Physeteridae > Physeter > Physeter macrocephalus. The sequence goes on along the minus strand of NW_021145724.1, from coordinate 28,647 downwards.
CCAAGCGTAACAACAGTCTAAATTCAGTAATTAAAATGTCCAGGGTTTCCCTGGTGGCGCAGTCGTTGAGAATCCGCCTGCCAATGCAGGGGACATGGGTTCAAGCCCTGGTCCGGGAAGATCTCACATGCCACAGAGTAACTAAGCCCGTGCGCCACAACTACTGAGCCTGCGCTCTAGAGCCCGTGTGCCACAACTACTGAAGCCCGTGCGCCTAGAATCCATGCTCCACAACAAGAGAAGCCACTACAATGAGAAACCTGCGCACAGCCGCAAAGAGTAGCCCCCGCTCGCCGCAACTAGAGAAAGCCCGCGCGCAGCAACGACGACCCAAAGCAGACAAAAAAAATAAATAAATAGATTTACTAAAAAAAAAATCGAGTCATGTCAAAATTCCCAATTTCATTCACATTACGTCTCTCCTCGCCCCCACTCTTCCTTCACCTCCCCATCCCCCTTCACCAGACTCCGAAGAGATAAGAGGCAGGAAAGGCCTTACTTGGCTGGCGCTGTTAGGACGCGGCATCATGCTTTCTGGACTCAGTGGGCATTTGCAGCTGATTCCTTCTCTTACTGGGGTGCGTGCGTGGGTTCTCGGCCATTCCCCCATGCTGTCCATGGGTGCTTGGCTTACTCTTGGCTTTTGTGGCTTCCACCAAACTGGAAGCAGAAAGAGACCCGGTCTCACAGCCTGTTGCATTCATTTATCCCTTCAACGCTTGCCTGGATATTAAGGTTCCACTTCTCGGTCTCTGCCTTGAAGCTTTGGCGGCTTTCTCCAGCCTGCCTCAACTCCACTATAGAAAAGAACTACATTTTCTTTTAATTCTCTTGTTCCTTTTTGACAATATCACTCAAAGAAGGCAGAGAGTCCAGTCGATTTTTTGTGAAGGATGCAGCAGCAGAAGCAGACATCTGTGGTTTGGAAACTGTCCACTTCTACTCACCCTCAATAGATGGCTCTTGAGGATTATCTCCTTGGGGACCACCCCATCTCCTGCCTGGCCAATGAGAGCATGCCATCCCCTACCTTCCTGGCTACAGTGATTGGTTGAAAAATGGGGACGTGACCAAAGCTTAAGCCAATCAGAGCCAACAATACTGCAAACTGGGAATAATTTTTAAATCCTGTAAGAGAGGCTTTTTTCTTTTCTTTTTAAACTGGATTTCTGAGGGAATAGGAGGTAAGCCTAGAGCTGTTTCTGCCTTCACGCTACCAGCAAGGAGAGCCTGGTTGAGGATGAGGCCAAGACAGAATTTGACAGAGTAAGGATGAGAGAAATAGATTCCTAATGACCTGTTTTGAGCATCTCATGTCCAAAGTCAGACCCATCCATGAACTTTTTAGATATGTGAGTCGGTAAATGTCTTTTTGTTCTTTTAAGCCGGTCCACGTTATTTTTTCTTTCCCTTGCAGTCAAGAGACCTGACTGATACAGAAAGAGGAGGAATTGTCTTCCAGGAGGAGAACTGATTAAGCATTTAATCTGAGACATATCTAGTCTTAAATGTCTCCTTAGCAAAACTCACATCAAGATTCTCATCAGTCCATTCATTCAACAAATATTTCTGAAGGACTTCGGTTTCCCTGACACCTCCCTCACCCAAGGTAAGTATTATTATCCATATTTTATTGGTAAGAAAATTCAAATGTCAGTAAGGACATGAAACTTGCCTGATGTCACACACTGGAATGTCAGAGCTGGGTCTTGACCCCATGTGCTTTCCCATCAGGTTTCACTGGCTGCTCTGTGAGGTTGCTTATTGGATCACATTTCAGAAATGAGCTTCTGGATCCGCAGGGCACAGGCTTTGAAATCCCCAGGGAGTTGACCAAGCCATCAAGGCAGGGGTAGGCAGCAGCCTCTCTGCTCCCTGGAGAGCCTTCAGATTATGCCCATGTCACTCAGTGAGTCCGACTCATCCTGGAATCTTTCATGGGACTTAACACAATGCCTTGCCTCCAGTAGGTGCTCAGTAATAGTTTATCAAGTGAAGGAAATAATAGGAAAAATGTCTGTCACTGCACCTCGTGCCAGTGCTGATTCAAAATGGTGCAAATTGCCTCTGGAAAGAACTGCATACACATGTACTTCTATGTCTAAGAATTTATCCCACAGATACATTTGCACACAGACCCATATCAGGGCCACAGTGCAAGTCTGGGTAGGTTGTGCCCTGCCCGACATTAGGGGGCACTTTTCACATCATGGAGGATGGGGGTGAGAGGCAGATAACTTTTCACTGTCTACATTTGTGTATTGTGTGTATTTTTCCTTTTACCATAGTCATATAAAACTTACTCCAAAAAACTTATTCCAGCGAAGAACTTTATGTCAAAACTGAGATGGTGGGTTTAAATTTCTTAATACATTGCTCGGCACATCAGCCATTATTATTGTTGTTACTATTTTTAAAGATGTACTGTTTGAAAACCCGGCAATGTTATTACACCATAGAGACACACGAGGGTGCGCCAGACATCTACTAAAGAAGTGTTTTTGTAGCCACAGTCCTTGGAGGCTGTAATTTTTTTTTTAATATATGTGTACACATATACATATGCACACACCCTTGGCTTTTCCATTTTATTTTTATTTTTTCTATATTTTATTTTATTTTATATTTTGGCCACACCGCGCAGCACGTGGGATCATAGCTCCCCGACCAGGAATTGAACCCACGCCCCGTTTAACCACTGGACCACCAGGCGTGGTGTGGGAAAACATCTTGGGGGTCTCCTATAAGTGACAAGGGCGATTCTTGGCTCCATCTTGGTCCAGTCTACCAGCCTTGTCAATGGAATATGAGGGCTCATTTCCTGAGCGCGTTCCTAATGGAAATCAGGGTGAGAGTCCATTCTCCATGGGTGGTGGGGAGGAGAGCAGGTGAAGCTGGAGCTGCACACAGGAGCTCTTCCTACCCCCGGACCTCAGTGTTCTCATCTCTGCAATGGGGACAGTAAATCCCACCTTGCAGGGCTGTTGAGAGGATCAAGCAGGGACTCTCAGAGATCAAAAGAAGCCTGTGGGCTTCCCTGGTGGCGCAGTGGTTGAGAGGCCACCTGCCAATGCAGGGGACACGGGTTCGTGCCCCGGTCTGGGAAGGT
>NW_021145724.1:0-25449 GCF_002837175.3 Physeter macrocephalus | reverse complement strand
GCTGAGCCTGCGCGTCCGGAGCCTGTGCTCCGCAAAGGGAGAGGCCACAACAGTGAGAGGCCCGCGTACCGCAAAAAAAAAAAAAAGAAAAAGAAGAAGCCTGAACTAGTTCTCTCTATAGTGAAAAAATAGAAAGAAAAAAGAGAAAGAAAAGGAAAAAAGTCCAAAATGGAGTTACCAAACTTGAAGTCACTTTTACAAGGTTAGATTTTAAAACTCAAGGCTCTAACGTGCGTGCGCACACGCAGCAACCTAACGGGAGTGGGCAGAGACAGAGAGGGTGGAATTTATTTTAAAACAGTAATTCACGTGGTCTGATAGTGGGACCCAAGTTTGATGATTTTCTATGATCGCTTCTGTGATCAGTTCTGGCAGTACTTCTCTGTGACTTGGGTATAACGTTATTTGAAGATCACATGTGAAAGCTGATGCTGGGACCTGCAGCAGACAGACTGTCGTTCTCCCTTCTTCCTGGCTGAGCGAACGTCCACTTGTTCCAGCACAGAGCAGATGGCAATGTGCTGAAGGGAGAGATGCTCTATCCCCAGTCCCAGGGGGACAATTGTTATTGATCTAAATCATTCCCTTTTGCCAGCCATTGGTTTATAGGTGGGCAGATGCCCTGGTTCTAGCCAATGAAATGTAAGTGCATGTCTCACGGAGGCTTCTGGGAGAGATTTTTCCTGTGTGATAAGAGAGAGGCCCTTGAGAAACTTCTCTTCATCTGTCCTACGTTTGAACGTAGAATGTCTGGATTTGTGGCCGCCATCTTGTGACCACAAGGAAAAGTCCAGTGGGAGTGCAGGGGCCCCCATCCTCCTGTCTGACAAAATTGAGGCTGAATTAACTGAACTTGGGACCATCTAATTCAGGACTACTTGTTATGTGACACACTTTCTATAAAATACAGTTCACACCTCTTCTAGATGATAGGTTACTTGCAGCCAAAAGCACATGTGAAGATACAAGCCTTATGTGAAGCGAGTGAGGCACATGCCAGATGCTTCCTTGGCAGAGCCCAAGAACTGCATTTCTAACAAGCTCAGAGCACCTTATTATGAGTTGCTTTTGGTCTCAGCTATTTCTTAGTCTAGAGAAGAAGGCTGAAGACTGGCCAAAGGTCAGGATATGCCAGTTTATTTATCCATTCCCCAGGTGGGGGACATTTGGGTTGTTTCCAGTTTGGGGTGATTATGAATAAGCTCTTCCAAATGTTTATGTACAGGTTTTTGCAAGAACATAGGTTTTCATTTCTCAGGTGAAACTCCCAGGAGTGGGATTGCTAGGCCGTATGGTAAGAGTATGTTTAACTATAAGAGACTATCAGACTTTTCGCAGAGTGGCTGCACAATTTTGCATTCCCACCAGCAGTGCCGGAGACCAACAGGTGCTCTGCATCCCCACATCTGTTTTCTTCTCACTGTTGTAGCTCTACTTCCAAGCATAGAACCCAGCACACAGTAGGTGCTGAACAAATATGCACATAGTAGGTGCTCAACCAATATTTGCTGAATGAATAAATGGATGACTAGAGGCAATCACACCAAGGCGTTTTGAGGATTTAATGGGATCATTTTGTAAAGCATTTGGCACAGCGCCGGGCCCTTTAATCTGCACTCAGGGCCTGAGAGTCATTGTTAATTGTTAACATCCGAGGCCACCCTCCCCGGGGCCAGGGTCCCTGCACCCCTCCACCCACAGCAGGAGGCTGCTCCAGTGAGAACGCTCCTCTATTTGAATCTCTGGTTCCAGGCTTTGAGAATAGAAAGATCTCGCCCCAGGAACTGCGGAGGTAAGAATCCCACTCCCCCGACCCCTAGCCGGACCCCCAACCCTGCGAGCGCTCTCTGAGCCCATCTCATGGCTTTCTCTGCTCCGGCCTGGGAGGAACCCAGGGAGACTTGGATCCCACTGTATTTTTCTTGCCTCCACACTCGAAGATGGGAGGCCCACAGGCCAGGAAATGGAGCAAGTCTTTGTTTTCCTAGCTGTCCCTGTCCCCTGGAGGGGGACACCAATGCCCCCGCACCTCTGAGGGCTCTCCCAGTTTAGTCAAGCTGTTTGGCCTCTCTTATCCACCCACGCCCACCGGGGACCTGTTCACCAGAATCTTTTCACCACTTTTCCTTTTTCACAATAACTCTGACCCTTTCTGCTGTTGTTTTTCTAGGTTAATTGAATACGTTCTCCTTGCTGTGGAGGCCTGCGGATGGCGCCAAGCACAACAGGCCCGGCACGAAGGGGGTCTGGGAGGCCCAGCCCACCTCTGCAGCCTGGGGCCGGCTCAGGCAGGGGCAGGGGACATCTCTGGGGGACCAGGAATGTGAGCCCACCTTGCATGCATGCAGCAGCCAGCTGGGGTGGGTGGGGATGCAGGCAGGGAGGAGGGAGTCTTAGATGCTTTCTTCCCTCTTTTTCTTATTAGAGCAGATAATCCCCAAATTATTCTTTAGTAACTCATGTTGGTATTTTCTGAGCCCCTTCTAACAGCAGAGAACTGTAGCAAGGTGTTGGGTGTCATAATAGAAACCAAGAGTACAGTGGTTCTCAACCAGGGGAAACTGTGACCCCAGGGGACATGTGTTACTATCTGGAACCCCTTTGGGTTGCTGTGACTAGGGGGTGAAGTGCTACTGGCATCTAGTGAGTAGAGGCCAGGGATGCTGCAAAACTTCCTACAGCGCACAGGACAGCACCCGCAAGAGAGAATTATCTGGCCCAGAATGTCAATAGTGCTGAGGTCAAGAAACCCTGATTTATCACTGTCCCATTGTATGGATGAGACTGAGGTCCAGAGCAGTTAATTAATATGTCCAGTGACACACAGGAACGAAGGGTCAGGTTAAGATTTCAGCCCAGAAATCCTGATCCTGCTACCCTCCTGTGCCTCCCGCCATTAGACTCAGTAGGGGATGGCATGTGGAGGAGCTCGGAGGAAGGGGCTCATTCAGGTTGAAGGAGGGGTGAGAGGCGGGGGGTGGAGTCCTGGGGACCTTCCACAGACGGTGAGGGCACCAGGGAATTTGGAGACATTCCCGAGGGATGGCCGAGTCTGTCACACCCTCTTCTCATCCACTTCTACCTGCTTCCGAACTTCGGTGGAGAGCCCCCATATGCGCCACTTCGGGCCCAACCTGCGAGCTGCACGGCAGTATCCAATGACGAGCAACAGAGGGCGCAAGAGGTCCTTTGCTGCCTCTCCACTAACAGCTCTTTCCCGATAAAGGAAATAGGCGTGCCTTAAAGAAAATGCAGCGAAACCAAAAAAGAACAAAGAGATCCAAACTATCCATAGTCCCACCTCCAGCGGCAGCTAACATTTAAATAGTGAGTACTTTCTTCTGTCTTTTTCTCGAGCAAAGTTGTTTACGTTTTTTGTTTTGTTAGTTTTCCAACACAGGTGTAATCACCCCAGAGGCATGATTCTGTGGCCTGGATTTTCACCTAAGGTCATATCAGAACAAAGTAGAGAGAACAGTAAGATCGACCCCACATACCCACCTCTGAGCCCCAGCTCCTGGTCCATCTGCCTTCATTGATGGCCCACCTCACCTGCCCCACTGGGTGATTTTCAAGCAAACCACAGGCATCATGTCATTTCACCCGTAAACATTTTGTAAATATCACCAAAATGAGAATTTTTAAAAATATCACCTCGAGACCATTAACATGACTTCAAAAATTACGAATAATTCCGTAGTGTCACCAAAAATCCAGTGTTCAAATATTCCTGATAGTCTAAATTAGTTTTACAGTTTATTTGTTCAAAAGAGTATTCAAAAAAGTACAGATATTGTGAATGGCTAATCTGCCCCTTAAATCTTTTAATCTATAGGTTCCCCTTTCTTTTTTTGTGTGCTTGTTTTTTTCTCTTGAAGAAAATGGACTGTTTGTCGTTTAGTGTTTCCCACATTCATAGCATTTATCTCCTCCTGACATCGTAATATTTTACTTTAATTCTTTTTAAAAATTCCCCTCTCTCCCACTAGAAAGTGGGATTTCAAGGGCAGCTATATTTGTCTGTCTTGCTCAGTGCCCTGTGCCCAGCACCCTGCCTGCCCCAGAGTAGATGCTCTATAACAGGATGATTAACACAGAAAATAGCTCTTATTGTCCTTCTTTACAGATGAGGAAACTGAGGCTCATAGAGATAAAGTAACCTTCCTAAGGTCACACAACCAGGAAGTGAGAGCATTGGGATTCTTTGAACTCCATCTTTTAGGCTTAAGGATCAACTTAACCACCATATGTGATCCTGTCTCCCATGACCCGCCTCTCTTCTTCTTCCGAGGATGGCGACCATCTGCGAAAGGGCCCAGCTCCAGAGACAATTCCAGGCTAGGGGCCTGCTAGAAGCTGCCCCTCAGTGGAGGAACGAGGCTCTGCTGGGCCACCAAGGATGCTTGTCCTCCACGAGACATGCTTAGCAGCCTTATGTGTTTCAAACTCCCTTGAATCAGCAGGAACCCAAGTGGCCCCAGAGGGAGTGGTTCCCAGCCCTGGAGGGCAGTTGGTACTGTTCATGGTAAAGAAACAAGAAAGTGCTGGCAGAGGAGGAACCCAGCAAAAATGGCCGAGGCGTCCGGGCCGGGCCTTGTCTGAGCCTGCCCGGTTCTGTCCCCTGCGCTCTGGAACAGGCCCTGCCTCAATTCATCCATCCTCCAGTCCAGTGTTGCTCCAAGTCAGGTCCCGAGACGGCAGCTTTAGCATCAACCGGGCCCCTGTTGGAAAGGTCAGTTCTTGGGCCCCAGGGAACTCTAAGCTCTGGGGTAGAGCCCAGCAATCTGTGATGTTCCAGGCCCTCCAGCCAGTCTGTCTGCAGAGATGCCTCGGTTCCCTGCGCTCTTGGCTGGGCCTCCTGCTAGTGCTGAGACCAGGAGGGCTGACTCCTTGGTTTGCTGATTAGCAAGGACCATTAAGCCCTTCTCAAATGGGCTTAACCGTTTCTCTGGACGCAGGGAAGTGGGATTACAGGCAGCTGAATCATCAGCCTGAGCCCCACGCTGGGATCTGCTGGGCTCCCGAGGTCTCGGCTGAGTCCAAGCATGCACTTTGGAGACCCTGTGTGCGCCAGACCAGGCTGAGTGCCTTAGTGCCTCTGTCCTCAAGTCACTGAGACAGCTTGAAGTTCACAGCTGAGTTGGCTCCTCTGCCTATTGGCTGTATGACCAGACAAATCACAACACCTCTCTGAGCCTCTGTTTCCTCATCGTCTGAGAGCTCTTCCCTTCCTTCTGCATATTTTTATTGAGTGCATACTACGTGCCAGGCTCAGGTTAGACACTGCGTCTCCATTCTAACGAGGGTAAGTACACATGATAAACAAATACATAGATTGTGTCAGATAAGGGCAAGAAAATAAAACTGGGGGAAGGCAGATGGTGTGGGAAGGCAGCAGACAATGTTAGGCCGTCAAGGAAGGCTTTCTGGAGGAGGTGATCCTTAAGCTAGGATTCAAAGGCAGAGGAGGAGCTGGCCATGGGAAGAATCGGGTTTAACTATTTTATCTACAACTACCAGCATTCCCCTTTCCATGCTTGCTGCATTTCTTACCTTCTACATAGATTTTGATTTCCCTATTAATTTAATTTATTGTTTATGTCTTTTCGTTGGAATGCCAGCTCCACGAGGACTGTTTTGTTTGCCAGGGAACACTCAATGCTTAAAACAGGGTCTGGCACACAGTTGGGGCCTAACAAATCTTTCTTGAGTTAATGAATGTTGCACTCAGGGGCAGCTTCCCATTTCTTGTCAACAGTGAGCTTCCAGCAACCACGAGGAATTGATCAGAACAGGAAAAGGAGATAAACCCAACAGGCACAGGGGTTCAATAAGAGGAGACTAAGGATTTGTCAACCAGCAACTAGGTTCCAGCTGAAACCTATTCTATGGGCTTCTAAATCAGGCTGAATTGCCTTCAACCCCAGTTCCACCACTATATAAACTGTATGATCTTGGGCAAATCAAATGTCTTCTCTGAGCCTCAGTTTCTACATCTGGAAAATGGGGATAAATAATAGCTGCCTCCCAGGGTCGTTGAGAGGATTAACAAGATAACATATATTAAGATTCCCAAAGGCCATGGGATGGAGAGGGATCAGGGCCACTGAGTTCCATCTTTAAAATGACTCACCATGGGTCTAGTCTAGGCAGAAAGGCAGATGAAGTCAGTACAAAGCTACCAGGAAGTCAGGGAGCCAGGTGGGAGGAGTGGGGGTCGCTTCACAGCCTTTGCACTCTGTGTCCCCTCTCTCTGTTGCACTGTCCCTCTCTCCTGACTCCTTCTGGTCATTCAAGTCTCAAGTCAAATATCAGCTCCCTAAGGAGGTCTTCCCTGGTCACCCTGTCAGAAGTGGCCTCCCCTCCCCTCCTGTCACCCTTGCCTCCATCGTCTGGTTGGTTTCTGTCATAGCTCCTGAAGGTCGTCATTGATTTGCTGTCCTGTTTATTGTCTGTCTCACCCTCCACCGGCCACACCCACCACCAAACCCAACCATAAAACCCATGAGAATGGGATCTCATCGTTTTGTTCACCACCTGAATCCCCAGCACCTAAAACGGTGTGTGGCCCATAGCAGCACTCAGGAAACAGGTGTTCAGTGGCCGAGTGAATGAGTGTGTGAGTGAGTGAATGAATGAATTAGGACAATGGAAAGAACTCATCTGGAGAGAAAGCATGGGAGGAAGGGAGGCTGAGAGGCTGTACCCCCAAGAGAGGGATTTCAGAGTTTCAGACTGTGGTGGGTGGAAGTGCAGGAACTGATCCCCGGGAAATACCAAGCCTCCTGCAGTATTACTGGTTTTTAAACGTAGCCTTAATGTGATTTTTGCATATTGGGAGTAATAAAAGGGTAGGCGATGTCTGCTCACAACACACTCCCCGATTCAATTTCCACTCTGCTTGTGAGCATGTTGTTAAATTGTCTGGTCCCCTGGGTTAAGAACGCTGGGTCCGTAGTCTGCTGGAATCAGAAGGCCAGGAGAGGTGATCTAGTGCAGAACTTTCCAAATTCTTTTGACGGCAGCCCACGACAAGAGCTAAAATTTACATGGTGACCCAGTACCTGATCCAGCGCATGGGCACACGAAAGTTATAGGAAACTATACTCACCCTTCTTCATGCTCTGCTATTCACACTCTGCTATTTCCTACTTCCTTTTTTTAAATGATGGTCACAACCCCCAACTTGATCGTGTGACTCATTCAATGGGTCCCAGCTCACAGTTTGAAAGTCAGCAGGTCTAATGCCTTCAATTTACAGACGGGGAAACTCAGGGAGACCCAAGGAGGGCCAGTGACCTTGCTAAGGTAACAGCAAGTTAGTGGTAGAGTTCAGGGGAAAGGAACTTCCACTTTCCTTCCAGAGTGGATGTCTGGGAGCCTGGGAGTCCAGGGGACAGCAGAGAGCCTTTAAGTGGAGGAAATCCAGCATCAAGGACAGCGATTTTGCTATAGTGTCCTATGTGCTCCACTAAATACTCTCTCCACCCCTGCCCTGCCAAGCCAGCTCCTACGTCATCAGGCTGCCTGACTGTCTTCAAGATGCTTATCGCCAGCTGACAAGAGGATATTCATTTGTAGGTTTCCTTGTTGTCTGTTCCACCCCTGCAGTACCAAAAATGTAATCTGCATGAGAGCAAGGACTTAACTGTATGGTTCTCTGCCATGTCTCCAACACCCAGAAAGGTGTCTGGCACATAGTAGATGTTCAATAAATCTTTATTGAATGAATACAAGAATAAATGGAGCAGCCGGCAACTGGCATCCAGCTTTTGATAAAAGTAAATCTCAGACCACAGCTAGTTTACACAAATTATTGTTTATTAACAGACAGCAGAAAATAGTCATACAAGCCAGTCTGGAAGCTTAAGGGACTGCCGGATCCTTGTCCTTTTTGAGGCTCAGAAAATGGCTTTGCACAAAAGGCTCACGGGGGCAAAGGCAAAAATATTCCAGCAGCAGGATTTGTCTAACATCCATGGGGGTCAGAACCAAAGCCATTTAGGGATCAGACTTAGGATGGTAAAGGGTGCCACCCCCTAGATCAACTCTGTCCAATGGTACTCTCTGCAACAAAGGAATCTTCTATTCTGTGCTGTCCAAAACACTAGTCCGAAATAGTCACAGTGTGGCTTGTAGCTATTGTATCAGCACAGCCCTGGATTATTAAACCCTGTTCATACAAGCTCAGGGAGCTACTGTAAAATATTTTCTCCAATCCGCTTACCTTGAGTAGCACTGAAGTCACTGAAGAGAACACATGCTAACATCCACTTTGCTAATCATCAGCCACGACTTTCACCAGTGACCACTTATGTCTAACATTCATGGTGTCAATTAGCAAAGTCTCTGGTATTGACCAAACATAAAAGTCTTTGCCTTTGGAGTGTGGTCTCTGATGCCTTGATAGGGGATCACCTGTGGACAATAAATTCTTGTTTAGAACAACTGGCCACCACTAAAGTGGAGACTGAAATTAACTAATACAGTCAGCCCTCCGTATCTACGGTTCCACTTTCCCAGATTCAACCAACCGCCGATAGCAAACTTAATACCGGATCCAAGGTTGGTTAAATCCGCGGATGCGAAACCGTGGATATGGAGGGCTCATTATGGGACTTGAGCTTCTGGGGATTTTGGTATCCACAGCGGGTCCTGGAACCAAATCCACACTCCCCACCCCACCCCACCCCACCCCACCCCATCCCACCCAGGATACTGAGGGATGGCTGTACATTTATGTGCCCCATCTCTGCAGAAGTAGCAGAAACATTTAACAAATTTTAATGTAATTATGGTTGGTGATAGGTCATGAAAGACCTGAGAGGGTGAACAATGGGAGAAGGTTGTGATTAAGTCCAGCTTCCCTGAGTAGATGATTTTTGAAGTTGAAGATTTTTGAAATTCAAGACTGAGAAGGAGAAAGCCAGAGGAGGGCAATTGGAGAAAGCATTGCACACAGAGGTAACTGCAAGTGCAAAGGTCCAAGGGTTGCCCTAGTTCGGTTTAAGGAACAGAACAGAGGCCAATGTGGAAAACTAGTGAGAGGCCAGAACTTTCTGGCTGTGCAGCGATGACAAGGATTTTGAATTTTGTTTCCCATCCTTTGCTTGAGACACTGGCAGGTACTGGGTTAAGCAAAGCACAGAAGAAGCCAGAGATTTCCAGTTGAAATGAAATCCTTTGTATATGCTTTCTGCTATGGGATCCAATTCAGTATCGATATTCTCATTTAAAAAATAATAATTTCCATCAGGTTGAGGCCAGAATGCCCCAGGAAGCCTCATGTGGTTTGCCAATTGATTCACAGTATGAAATCTTATCTAAAATCTTTTTATTTTACGCTATTAAGGACACGGGAGGGAGCAACAGAGTAAAAAATTTCCCTGCCAGGTTAATTGCACAGGCTCAGCTGGAAGTGGCCCCGGGGCTGCCTTAAAAAGATTGTCATTTGTGATTTCCCACTATTTTGTTTTCTGCTACCAGTAATTGAAAACAAGTTTTCTTCCCTTCGGGTGAAGTTAACAGACCAACCCTTCCTTATCAGCACCTTGGATCTTTATTGGCGATTTCTCCCCAGGGCTGGCGTCACCCCCCAGGTGCCCTTGGAGGGTGTGAGGTGCTCACATTCGTCTCCGCTGCTCCCTCCTGTCGGCGGGCAGCAGGTCAGCAGGTGGCGGGGGCTGAGAGAAGGAGGGGGTGCAGCCTGCAGTCCTGAGACCGGAGGCATCTCCCACACTGACCGCGTGGTAACCCAGGGAAAGGCCGACTCGAAGGGATGCTCAAGTCTCGTGGCCAGTGGTCCACTGTGCAGATGCAGAACTGATCAGGGGGAGAAAACCATCAGCTGTCAGTGGGCCAGAAAAGAGATGTCTTCCCTCCCTCTCTCTTTTTCTCTTCCTTTAAAGATAATAAAGGGCTTTTATTTCCATGGTACAAGTTCTATACTCTCGTTAGAGAGAACATAGGAAGCGCAGCAAGCCGCTTGATTTTTGAAATTCAAGACTGAGAAGGAGAAAGCCAGAGGAAGGCAATTGGAGAAGGCATTGCACACAGAGGTAACTGCAGGTGCAAAGGTCCAAGAAATGGGCTTTGATGCTCTCTGCTCCAGTCCCACTGGCCCCTGGCAGGTTTTTACACATGTGAGCACTTTCTGTTCCTTCTACCAGGAACCTTCTTTCCCCAAATATCCTCACTCCCTCCTCTCCTCCCCATCAGCTGTCATCTTCTCAATGAGGCTTCTCATCACCCTACCTGAATTCAAACCCCCACCCCAAACCTAGCACTTCCTGTCCCCCTGTCTGGCTCTGTTTGGTTCTCCCAAGCACGTGCCAAGCCCCAACCTGCTCTATATTTTACTTAACTTAGGTGTTCGTTGTCTGTCTCTACCCATCAGGGATTTTTGCAATTTTTATGCACTGCTTTATTTTCAGTGCATAGAATAGCGTCTGGCACTCAGTAGATGCTCAGTAAATATTTGTCAATGAATGAAAGAAGAAGGTAGAAAAAAAAATCACCCACACTTCTCCTTCATAGTTAACCGCTGATAGTATTTTGCTGTACTTGCTTAAAAGTTTTTGGTATATATTGGCTTTTGTTTTCATTTCTGCCGTGGAGTCATCCTGTACACAGGGGTTAGGTTATCCAGAAAAATGCCTCTGGAGAGAAACTGCAAAAATGCCCATGAAGCCTGCTAAACTGCTCCCAGATGGTTTTGTCTACACAGGGAGTAGCTGGCTTGCTTTTAAAACGCATGTTGCCTGGAAATTACATATCTTGAGCTGCCAGAGTGTGATGCTAATTCAGGGGGAGATGGTCTCAGGAGAACTGGGACCGAAAGCTGTCCCCCCAGAGTTTCACCTCCCACTCCACACTCAGTTAATGGCAAATTGTCATTAAATTAGAGGAATTGCCTGCACTCTTTAAATAATTTTTTTCTCTTTCCTTTTTATTTATTTATTTATTGAGGTATAGTTGATTTAGAGTATTACGTTAGTTTCAGGTATACAACACACAGTGATTCAGTTATCTATATGTGTGTGTATATGTATATATATACTCTTTTTCATATTCTTTTCAGGTTATTACAGAATATTGCATATAGTTCCCTGTGCTATACAGTAGGTCCTTGTTGGTTATTTTATATAAAGTAGTGTGTACATGTTAATCTCAACCCCCTAGTTTATCCCTCCCCCGCTTTCCCTTGGTAACCGAAAGTTTGTTTTCTATGTCTGTGAGTCTCTTTCTGATACATGCACCCCAATGCTGATGGCAGCACTATTTACAATAGCCAAGACATGGAAGCAAACTAAGTGTCCATTGACAGATGTATTGATAAAGAAGGTGTGGTGTATTTATACAATGGAATATTACTCAGCCATTAAAAAGGATGAAATAGGGCTTCCCTGGTGGCGCAGTGGTTGAGAATCCGCCTGCCGATGCAGGGGATACGGGTTCGTGCCCCGGTCCGGGAAGATCCCACATGCCGCGGAGCGGCTGGGCCCGTGAGCCATGGCCACTGAGCCTGTGCGTCCGGAGCCTGTGCTCCGCAACGGGAGAGGCCACAACAGTGAGAGGCCCGCATACCACAAAAAAAAAAAAAAAAAAAGGATGAAATAATGCCATTTGCAGCAACATGGATGGACCTAGAGATTATCATACTAAGTGAAGTAAGTCAGACAGAGAAAGACAAATATCATACGATATTGCTTATATGTAGAATCTAAAAAAGATAAGATACATATGAACTTATTTGCAAAACAGAAAGAGACCCCTTTTTAAGAGAATATAGGTGACTTTACTTGCATATAATGGGCGCACATGCAGCTCCCTCGTATACAACTCCAATTTCAAATTATGCTTTTTCACTTCATTATACTGTATTCATTTTCTGTGTTTTTACAAACCCTTCATGAATATTACCTCTAAAGGCTAAATAATCTGCCATCAAGATATGCCCTCATCCTGTACCCTGCTCAGCCCATCCCATATTCCTGTACATTGCGATTGTTTCTAATTTTTCAGAATGATGAATGACACAGAAATGAACATCTTCATGTACTATACTCTTGCTGGATTTCAGATTCTTTCCTTGGGTCAAAATCAGGGAGATTTCTGCAAGTGGGAGAATTGATGTCAGTAATCTGACAAAGTGAGTAATTGCAAGAAAGAAAATTTTGTCCTAGAAGTGGGATTCGAGATTGCAGCTTGGAAGCATGCCCTCTAGTTGGGAGGGCATTCCAGGGAGAAAGGAGCCCGGGGTGAATTGGAAGGAAAGGTAACCTGAGCACTGGGGAGGAGCCAGGTGGAAGGATAGGTCATAGAGAGAAGATATCAACCAAGATACAAATTGGAGCAAATAAAGAGGAGAAATAGTAATGTTAAAAATAATAGCATCTAAATTTACTGAGTTCCTGTGAAGTAGCAGGCACTGTACTAGTACCATCGGACCATCATCTCTAAGCCTTTAACGACCAGTAAGGAAGGGATCCTTATCTTCCCTTTTCATCATTACAGAAGTCAAATTGAGGCTCAAACTGAAGTCAAATTGAGAAGCTGGCTGATTCACTCAGCATCACACAGCTGGTAAGCAGCAGAGCCAATGTTTGAAATCAGGATGTTGGACATCAAAGCTCATTTCTATTTCTGTAACACCTTAATGGTCAGAATCCAGCTCAAAAGGATCCAAGGTGGCAGCCGGGAAGACACAGAATGGGCCGCATCTGAAGGTCAAGAATAGGCTGGCAACACAAGCCTGAATAATACAGAAATGCTGAGAGGTGACTGACACAGAGGCCTCTATTCCTTTGGTCAAAGGGCATGGCCTTGGCTGGGGTAATTGCCAGGTGTGACCATGGCATGGGGTCTTAAGCTGACGTCACCTTGGTCCACCCCACTCTCTGCCCAAGAGGCCCACCTGCGTGGACTCTGCCAATGGGCTCCCACAGCTGGGTGGGATCTGGTTGGATTTGGCCAACAGGGAGGTTTAGCAGGATGGGAGGGAGATGTGAGAGTGAGGTCAGGAGCTCTACTCTGCCTCCCCCTACCCAAGGTCATGGCCCTGCGAAGTGGCCTCTGCACACGGCTCTCCATCCAGGTTCCCGTCCCTTCTCTCCCCCTCATGTCTCCAGGCCTTGGGGTGACAAGAGAACCCCTATTGCAGGGGCACTATGCCTTCCGGTTTCCCTCCACCCTGCCCAGCTTTGTATAATAAATAGAAACCTCCCTTCAAAGGACCCTCTTTAATTATGTCCCCATTTCTTCCTCAGACCCTGACTGACACAGATCTCTCTTAGCTTCCATATCCTCAGCTTTCTAAGCCCAGATTGCAAACTGGTGGACCTTGTGGGTTGAACATGGGTGTCACGCCTGCTGACTTGATCCCTGCAAACTTTAACCATCGGGGGAGCTCACGTAAATATGTGTTCACACAGAAGTTTAGATCTGGCCACACAGGGCTTCCCCGCACGCGGAGCTGTGGCCTCCGTTGCCTTTTCAGAAGCTTGACCCGAGCTCTCCCAGGACCACCCTCCCACCTAACCCACCTTTGCTATTTACGTCACCTGCCTGGCTCCGTTAGGCATTGAGTTTACGACCTCTCAAATCTTCCAGACTTCACCTGCCTTTAACCACGGGCCTGCTCGTGAGAGAAACCAGATCTAGGGTCCTGTTCTCGGGTTTGCGGGGAGAGGTCGGCTGGCGTCCATATTGGAGGGAATGGAAGAGCAGTGATGGCCCAGGAGTTCGCGGCTGGGGTGGGTGCGGGGCGGGAGGCGGGCTGTGGTACAGATCTGACCGAGCGAGAGAGACTGTGCTTTGATCGTGGGTGAAGCTAGTTAGATTTGGGAACAGCGGCCTCGGGAATCAGCCGGCGGTAAGAGCTGAGCGGGAATGTGAGAGCGTCTCATTGAAAAGTCTCTACGATATTGAGTTTAGAGAGCACGAAAGAATCAGAAGGCTCTGCACTAGAGGCCACCTTTGCCTTCCTCTCCAGGGTTTCCGATGGAGCTCTGGGAACCAGTAAAAGGGAGAAGATCAAGACCCTTGACCTTCTGATGAGATTATGCTGCAAATTCCCCCCTCCTCCCCAATTTGCTTATCAAGTTTACTAGCTTACACTCAACCAAGTGCAAGGTTAGGCCTGCAGAGAGCTCCCTTCACGATCAATAAGCCAAGAAAGTTCTCTGGAAGGTTCCCAACACACACACACACACACACACACACACACACACGCACACACACCCCAAATCCCAGCACAAGAGAGAGCTTACAGAGAGCATGGCGAGAGAGCAAAGTATCCCAGTTCAGGCTGGGGGTCATACCACGTGACAGGCCTCACTGTGCTGGTCCTGAGTTGGTACCCACAATATTCTCCCATGCAGTGTTCAGGGAAAGTTCAGTTTTGCAAGCACCTGGGGGACACTTTTCCACCTTGGGGTCTGCAGTATGATAGGGTGATCCACTAACATCTGGGAGTCAGACAGACTTCAAACCCAGCCTACCTCTCAAAGCTGGGTGCCTTTAGCGATGTAATTAACCTCTCTGAGCTGGTTTTACTCATCTGTAGCATAGACGCCGGTCATCGTAGCTGAGTCCTTGATGCTCAAAATGTGGCAGAGGGCCAACAGCAGAGCATTGCCTGGGAGTCTGTAGAAATGCAGGACCTTGGACCCCAGTCCACCGATCCAGAATCTGTGTTTTCACAAGATCTCCAAGTGATTTGTGTGCATGTTAAATTTTAAGAAGTATTGATTGAACTCCTAGGGCTTTTGTGAGGAGGACATGCAACTCATTGATTAGACACATTTCCTGAGCACGTACTACGTGCCAGGCTTTGTGGCAAACGCTGGGAGTACATCAGGGAACGTGATCCATAAATCCCGGCTCTTCTGGAATCTAATTTCTACAGGGAGAGACAGACAAACAGACAAGATACATACATAAATACATAAAACATGGGATATGATAGAGAGGGTTGAGCAGGAAGCAGGAAAAATAAAGCAGTGCTCCCAGACGGGAATTGGCAAGAAGGATTATGATGGTGGATAGAATGACAAGAAGGTGACAATTGAGCACCTCACCTGATGGAGGTGAGGAAAGGGGCGTGTCGCAGGGGACCTGAAACGTGCATGCAGAGACGCTGCAGAAGCATGCTTCACGTGTTCGAAAGATCAGCAAGTGATTTTTTTGAAAGAGCAGAGTGGCTGAAAAGCAAGTGCTAGAAGATGCGTTAGGAGAAACTCGAGGTCAGTGGCAGATGACGTACGACTTTAGAAGTCGCCAAGGACCCTGGTTTCTCCTCCAGCGAGCAGGGACCCACTGGAAGGTGGAAAAAGAAGTGGCAGCAGATGGTAAGTAGTCAACCAAGGGTGACACCATTGTCGTTATAATTGTCGCCGTTATTCAGAGGGTGTGGAAGCAGGTTGGACTCACACCAGAGATGTCAGGTTCTCTAGAATTCCTTCCCTGACTGCCCAAGTTGGATGGGGTGCAGCCGTCCGAGCACCCACAGGCTTCTGAAATCTCTTGGGTGGGGCTGGGGTGGGGAGCTGGCCGGTCTTATTCACAATCACATCTCAGAGCCGAGCACCGTACTTGGCACCTAAGAGGTGCTTAATAAATACTTGTCCGTTAAAGGAATGAATGTATATTTACAAAGACCCAGGGGTGTGGAAGGGCGGGTGTGCTCAGAAAGGGTGAGAAAGTGGCTGGGGAGGAGTGGCGGGGTATTGTTAGAAGGAAACACCTGAGCTTTGTCCATTCAAGGCGCCCTCTGGAGCCTGACACCCAGGAACAAGAAGAGGGCCCTGGCCGGCCCTGGTCACACAGCTGGGAAAGGTGACCCAGAGGCCACAGGGACTCTGTGCCAAGAAGTCCTGGCTTTGTGTGCCCAACTTGGTGAGGCTTCTGCCCTCCAGCCTCGGGGCCACCGTACGCCTTGGCCAGGCTCCTCTGCAAAGCTTTCTCCGCAAGAGCGATGCTCGGCTCTGCTGGCCGGAGGACGGCCACTCGGAGAGCCACGTGGCAGCACTCGGAGAACGTAAGTGTGTACCTGCTGTCGGACAGGGCAACCTGCCCCACGGCGAAAGCCCGGAGCAGGGATCCTCAACCAGGAGAGTCTTGTACCCTAGGGGACACGTGGCAATGTCTGGGGATGTTTTTGGCTCTGATAATTGTGGGCAGGGGGGTGATACTGGCATCTAACGGGTAGAGGCCAGGGATGCTGCTAAACATCCTACAATGCGTTGGACAGTCATCCATGTCAGAGAATTATCTGGTCCAAATGTCAATAGTCATTATTATTCCCTAAGGAGCCTTTTGGGGCATTTTTCCTAAGTGCCCACCCCCGTGAAATTTTAATCCCACAGGGATACTGTATACACTATATGAGTTTATGTGCTGTAGGTATAGCTGTGCTTTATACATAAAAAGAGTTAAGATTTTTAAGCATCCATTGCCAGATGAATGGATAAACAAAATGTGGTCTAGACCTACAATGGAATGTTCTCAGCCTTAAAGAGGAAGGGAATTCGGACACAGGCTACAACACGGATGACCCTCAAGGACATTATGCTAAGTGAAATAAACCAGTCACAAAAAAACAAATGCTGTATGATTCCACTTATATGAGGTACCTAGAGCTGTCAAATTCATAGAGACAGGAAGTAGAAGGGTAGTTGCCAGGGGCTGGAGGGAGAGCAACTGGGAAGGTATTGTTTAATGGGTATAGAGTTCCAGGGGTTTTTTTCTTTTTTTTTGGCTGTGCCGTGCAGCTTGCTGGATCTTTGTTCCCCAACCAGGGATCGAACCCGTGCTCCTTGCAGTGGAAGTGCGGAGTTCTAACCACTGGACCACCAGGGAATTCAATTTCAGTTTTAGCAAATAAAGAGGGTTCTGGAGATGGTGGTGATGGTAGGGCAATAATGTGATGTACTTAATGCCACTGACCTGTATGCTTAAAAATGGTTAAGATAGTACATTTGTGCCATGTATATTTTAGCACAAAGTTTTAAAAGAGTTATATTTTTCCAGCCTCCCCAAGAATCAATTCTTGCCCCCATGGGGAAATATCACACCTATTGAGAATGCATAGTTGAGTGAGGTTCTTGTACAGGACACACATGTTTGGATGTATGTGTCAGCATGGCTTGAGGAGACGGGACCTGAGTGTTCCTCCCCGGTGACTGTGGGAGGATGGTGGCCGCCCCGCCATACAGGACGGAGGTGCTGATAGAAAGATGCTTGAGGTCAGAGACAGCCTGTCACAGGTGCTCCACAATCATACTCTCCAGGTTTTCAGAAAATCCATGAGCAGCCAAAATGGCTCTTTGCTTCCTCTAGTTGACAACTCAATGACAATTTCAAACCGACCTCGGGACTTCCCTGGCGGTCCCGTGGTTAAGACTCCATGCTTCCACTGCAGGGGGCACGGGTTCGATCCCTAGTCGGGGAACTAAGATCCCATATGCCATGTGGCACAGCCAAAAAAAGAAAAGAAAAAACAAAACAAAACCAACCTCTTCACTAGGTGCCAGATAATCCGGGTCTCACTGCCCCTGCAAAAACAAGATTCACTGTTTCTTGCGAGATTCTTTCTCATAAACAAGATTCACTGTTTCCAGTCTGCCTGCAGTTTGTTTTCTTTCCTCTCTCTTACAAATTCCATTTTGCCTTTGCTCCTTGAAGCCCTCTACGAATGGAGCCTTCCTCATGTGAGAATTAAACAGCAGGCAACTAACTAACTAAATGTCTCTGAATTATTCTTTGACAGTAAGGAAAATATGCCAGATACACACCAAGGAAGATTATGAGACAGTCACAAACAATGCCCCAGATGTGCATACAGCAACACAGGGAGGTCTAAAATCACGCTGCAATACCACTTACAGAAGTTGGAAATAGATGTACACAGAGAAATCACACGTTTTGCAAAAACACGCATACAAACAGGGTACATTCAAACATGCTAAAGGGAAGAAAGGGAGTGGGGAATGGAGATGAGAGGCACTAAATGAATTTCTAGAACAAGACCTGGACCTTGCATAACCAAGGATGATAATGTGATGAGCTGAGGAGGATGACTGATCCAGCGCTCTGAGCCTGGGGTGAAAAACAAAACAAACGAAGAGAGGGAAAGTAGTCTATCCCATAATGCCACATATATAATTTTAAAATTCATACTCACAAAGCAATGCTTGCATATTTTAGGCATAATCAATACAGAGTAAAAGACAAAAGCACATCTGACAGCTGACAGTGGTAGGAGGTAAAAGTGGAGGATGGACTAAAAGTGAATAGACACGAAAATGAACAAGTCAGTCAAGGGCTGGGACTTGTCTGGACCAATTAGGATAACATGTCATTAACTGAGGAGTTGGCTAATCCCAATCTCACCACCCAAGGAACAAACAAGCCCCAAATAGTCATAAAGCATCAGGCCTAATTCACCTGTATTAGTTAAGACTCTGTTACAACCAATTGATACCCACTGAGTTGGCTTAAACCCAGACAGGGCCACTTTCTCATAAAGAAGCTGTGGGGTCTCCCGGATCTGAAGGCTCGTGGCAGGTGGGGTCTATGCCAGCCCAAACGCGGAAGGCATCTGTCTTGCTGTTTCTCTCTGAGTCCCTGCTTCCTTCTCTGTCTTTAGATCCACTTTCTCTGCTTCTACTCAGAGAATAATAGCCATTCCTTCTGGTGTATCCTCAACTCAGACCAACATGCCACCATTTGCAAGAATGAAGAGCTTCATCAGTTGACCTGGATAGATTTCTATGAGATAGTCTTAAATAAGAGAAAAAGAACAAGGTGCAGAAAAGAGTGTGCAGATCCCATTTTTGTAAAACAAAGAATAGTTGGAAAAAATCCCAACCACTTGCATATATTTGCATGTATCACATAAATATAAACATAGATAAAAATATAAGGACAAATCAGGGTATTTTGAAATGATACATTAAGGGGTGTTAACCTGGGTTAACCTCACGTTTGGTTACAGGGGTGATGCAGGTGAAAGTGGGAGGAAATAGGAACAAGGGAACCAAGCACTGTACTAAAAAATGCACACTAACATATGTAAAATTATGTATAAAGAGGAAATTAAGCAAAAGGATAAAGAAAGAAAAAGAGAGTGCAAAAGAGAAAGACATAAAAATGCATCCAGGCTGAGATTCAAATCCTTAGGTCACATTCCAAATCCTTAGGTCACATTCCAAATTCCCAGGGAAGAACTCTGATTAGTCCAATTGGGATCCAAGGCCACCTTTGGACCAATAAGCTGTGACCAGGAAGCAGAATCATTGTATATAAACATGTCTGTTCCCATTTCTGTATGTAGAGGGGATGAGAGGAAAGGTCCAGTAACCTGGGGGGTGCTTGGGTAGCTAATCACATAAAACAAGTTTTCCACTAATTCTTTTTCTCTGAATTTCTAGGAACTTTAAGAGGAAGGATTAAAGGAGAAGAGGGGCGTGAACCAAGTAAGCTCTGCCTCTGCGTACAGTTTAGGAATTAACCAGGTGAGAGAGCCAGGGACAACACAGGCAAAGGTTCTGGGGCACAGCAGAGCATGGGACCATCAGGGATCTTTCAGTAATTCTGGGTGGCTGAGTGGGAGGAAAAACAGTGAGAGACAAGATGAGAGTAGAGACATAGGCAGGGGCCAATGAAGGACCTTGGTCACCCTGGTGAGTGAGGAGGTCAGCAAGTTTACAGGACGGATCACATAGAGTCTGGCATGCCATTGTAAGGACTAAGCTTTTCCTGGAATGAGATGAAAGCCACTGGTGGGCTTTGAGCAGAGGTAGCACATAGTCAGACTTAGGTTCTAACAGGAAGGAGGTGCCCCTGACATTTGCTCCCCAAACTCAGCCAGGCCATACAACAGACTGATGTATGTTACTTCTTCTCTGGAGCAGTTTCTAAGGTAAGAATTCAGCCCATCACCCCAAAATACAGCAGGCCATTAGCCTCCCATCTTAATCAGATCTTTCCTACGCTATTAAGCAATTTGGGGCCATTTCTAGAGAAGATTTTGTTATTTCCCTAAATCTCTGGCTGCTTCATTTAGGCCTGGTGTTTAGGCGCAATGCAATTAACACATTCCAAACCTGGTTTCCCCTGAAATCCAATCAATTGTAACTCGTTTTTAAATCATGCTGCTTTCTCTAATTGTGAGCTGCAGCCTCCAAAGAATAGCGATTTAAGTCAATTACTGCCTCGCCTGCATGAAAATTGTGCTATTTATGTTGGCAGTTCCCCCACATTACTGATGAGCTTCCTCCAGATAATGGAATAATGAAAACGCAAAACAGATTTACCGTTCTTAATAAGAAAGAGAGATAATGAAGGCAAATTAAAATGGAAGTTCAGATCTGCCGTGGTGAACAGGTAATGCAGTTTCTCCTTTTAAATTAACGCTCGAATTCTCAAATGCTGATGGCAGGGGGTGGGGAGGAACTCAAAATTCTATTAGACACAGTGTGCCACTTGGATTTGGTTCGGGAGATCGTGGTCTTCCTTTGCACGTCTTGGAGTTTAGTTACGGGACGCTGTCAGGAGCCAATCCCACTGGTGCACGGTTCCTCCATCCCCACCCCTGCACCCCCATTTATTAGAGTAAACTCACTTTCCACCAACCACCAGGTTTGGCTTATTACATGCATTAGGTCATTTAATCCTCCCCAAATTCTACAAGCTTGGCGGTGTTATTATCACCATTTTACATTAGAGGAACTTGGGGTTAAATCATGGGTACAAGGTTTAAAGCTGCATGTGAATCTAGACCAGAGTTTCTCAGCTTTGGCACTATAGTCATTTGGGGCCGGATAACTCTTTGTAGGGGGAGGGGCGCCCCTGTCCCCCAGGTGTGACAACCAAAACCTCTCCAGACATTGCCAGATGTTCTCTGAAAGGCAATATCATCAGTGAGGCCCACTGGTCTAGACTCTGGGCGTTCACCCATCACCCAGGCAGCCTCTCTTGCCAGAAAGGGCAAGCAATGTGGGGTTGGGATGTGGGAGACTGGAGTCTGCATCTTGCCCCTGCCTCACTGTGGGATCCAGGACAAATCATGGCCCCTCGTGTGGGCCTGGGTTTCCTGACCTGTCAAATGGGTGTAATAACACCAGAACCTGGAATCTGGTTTGGCCCAAGACCTTTGGCCAAGGTCACAGACAATCTGGTCAAGAGAGAAGCAGCAGTCCAAGGGGAGGGTAGAGAAGAGAGGATCAGAGAGATACCAGGGGCCAGGCAAGCCAGCTGGGGGGTCCAGTCTGGCAAGAGGTAAGGCCAGCTGAGGCCAGGGAGGGCCAGTAGCTGGCAAAGGCAGGGCCGGACTCTGGGAGGCCAGGAGAGTTAGACCCTCCCCCACCCCCTTCCCTGCCTCCCACCCCTCCCTACCTACCCTCTTCCACCTCCTCTGCGCCAGCCATTCAGTGTCATATACCCAGTTACCCCTGCACTTCTGCTGTGCACTTTCTCCTGTACTAGGGCAGGTGCTTCTGAGTGCCGCTGTGGAGGTTACCAGAATCACAACAGTGATCATAATAAATATGAAAATGGTAGCAATGCATATAAAGTGCCATGCTAAACCCTTCACGTGCATCATGCCATGAGGTCCTCCCAATGGCTCTGTATTCTTATCCATATTAGCCCAGTGGGACCGCCCATTGCTAAGTATCCCAGAAGATGAGGAGAGAGAACAGAGTCCTCTGAGGCCAAGGAAAAGAAAGAGAAAAGGGACATTTGCTAGTACCAGCTGCCATTTATTGAGTGCATACTCTATGCCAGGCCTTATCCTAAGTACCTTAAATGGTTTCACTCATTTACTGCTCACCATAACTTTTCATCTCCATTTGATAGAGAGGCACAGAGAGGTTAAGCCAGTTGCCAAGCATAGCTAATAAGTGGTAGAGCTATGATTTGAACCCAGGTGACCTAGCTCCAGAGTCTGTGCCCTTGACCTCTGCCCCTTAGAGCTGATGGCTGCGAAGTGCACCTGGGGAATTTAGGCCCTAATCTTACCAAAGGTTTTGTACCTTAATCTTCGCATGAGTGGTTGGGGCATCCTGTCCTGAAGGGACCGTATGGAAACAGGACTCCTCATCAGGAGGGGACTGTGGATGGGTAAGAATGGCCTCCCAAGCTATCCCAGACCACAGGATATTTGCACAGGACTTGGATGGGTGCACCAAGAAGGACTGAGTTTGGCTTTCCCTACAGTTCTCTGGAGACCAAAGGCAAGTTGCTTAATAAAAAAATGCAAAAAATTACCTGAGTTTGTGGACCAAGAATAATCGAAGGACGCTCTCCGTCAGTAAGAAAAGGGCCCAGCGCGGAGGTTGGCATGGAGCAGGTGCTTCGTGATTGTTAGCTCCTGCCCTCGTTCCTTACCACTCCACCCCACCCCCAGCTTGGCTGACCCTGCGGCTGGGGGTCTGTTTGGAGTAGTTTTGCGGTCTTCTGACCACCCCCATCTCTCACTTGCCACAGACCACTCTCCCTTGGTGACTTTCTTTCTGGAGGCCAATGCTTAGCTGTGTGACCTTGGGCAGGCTGCTCGACCTCTCTGAGCATCCACTTCCTGGGGGGTTGGGCAGGATCTGCGGACTCCCTTCCAGCTCTAAAGTTCTATAGGAATCTCCACTCTGCCCCCTCTGGCCACCCTCTCCTCTCCTCTTCTCCTTCCCACTCCTCCACCTCTATCTGTCCTCTCTCCTCTGTCTGCACTGTTCTCCACATACCTCTGCCCACAGCTCCAAGCCTCTATCTGGATCATGATTTCCCAGGGATGGGGGGCAGGACAGCAAAGAGAAGACCCCTTTCTTTTCTGACAGGTTCAGGCTAGATACCAGGGCACTCGGCTTGCCTTTTCCAGAACTTTCTAGCACAGGTAGACCTCTGCTGACATCTGGTTGGCAAGCTAAATATTTACGGAGCTCCTAAGATTTCCCACCACATTAAGCCCATTGCTTTATCTCCCGTCTGCACACAGCCCTTCTCTGTTCACCTTGGGTCAGGCATTTCCCAGAATCCTCTGGGTTTCAGGCAGCATCTCTCAGGAGGGTGATGAAACCACGTCTGCCTCTAATCACTTCCAGTAATAATAATAGTTCCTAACGTTGTATAGGATTTCTCAAAGCCCGCTCGCACACGTTATCTCACTTGCTTCTCACAATAACCCCGAGACTTAGACTTTCTTTTGAGTCCCTTTTTAGAGAGCGCTGCTAAGCCACCTGCTGCCCGGCCCCCGGCCAGAGCCATGAGCAGCCTTTCTCGGGCCATCCACAGTGGCCAAGGGCCTGCTCATCCAGTTTCAGCTCATCTGTGGGCCCCAGGATAAGAGTATAAATGGAGGCCCAGATACCCCATGCCTAATATGGAAAAGGTATAAACAAAGCTAAGCATTTTTTTTTTCCTCCTACCTTGACAAATATGTCTGGAAGGCCAGGTTTGAATGTAGAGATCTCAGACTCCTCACAGTTTCATGCTGGAATGTGCTAGAAGCCATATTATACGTGGCCTTTTTAGTTTCATGAGCCAATAAATTTTCTTTATGCTTTAGTCACTTACGTTTTTGTCACTTATGACTAGAAGTCCTGATAATACATCGCTGTGGAAGATAGACCACAGGCCAGGAAGGTGGCTCAGTTGTCCCCTTGTGAACTGTGAAGGTCAGAGGCCCACAGTAATTTATGACCAAACCTTTTAGATAAAGAAATAGCGATAGGAAGTTGATCAAAGAAGGGCACCAAGAAAATGTATAAATCCCTGCAGAACACGCACACACACGACACTTTTTTAAGATAAGAAAATAATGCAGAAATACCGTGGGTTTACTCTCATAGACTATCACATCTC
Organism: Physeter macrocephalus; assembly: GCF_002837175.3. Taxonomy (NCBI): domain Eukaryota; kingdom Metazoa; phylum Chordata; class Mammalia; order Artiodactyla; family Physeteridae; genus Physeter; species Physeter macrocephalus. Next base: position 1,590 of record NW_021145724.1, on the reverse strand, counting down.
ATCTGGTACAACCTCTTTGTTCTACAAATGAGGAAATGGAGACTCAGAAAGAGGCAGTGACTTGCTCAAGGTCTCACAGCTCCTGAACAGCAAGAATCATTCATCAAATCAGCAAATATTTATTGATCACAAATATTTATTGATCACATACTGTGCCCCAGATCTTTTGGGAAGCATAGGGATACCACAGGGCAGAGGTCAGCAAACTGTGGCCCCTCTGTTTTTACAAATAAAGTTTTATCGACACACAGCCCTGCTGATTGGTTTCTGTATTGTCTGTGGCTGTTTGTGCTGCAGGGTCACCACTGAATAGCTACAACAGAGACTACGTATCATGAGAGGGTTGGGCTCAATCTTGGGTTCTGACCACCTACAAGGTGATATACCACATCTCGAAGCTTCCACCATCCTCATTGGAAGACCCAAGGACCCTTGGGTCAGCAGGGCAGGCTTTCCGGCTCCTCTCCCCCCCTTAGAAGAGGCCAGGGCAGCAATCTTGACTTCAGAATCTTTATTGGAAAATAAACACTGTTAATGTACAAGAAATCCATCCAAGGGTCCAGTCAAAACATCCCCGTGTGGGATTGATGCCATTCTAATGGACTCCAGATGTCCCCTGGCCTCGGGTCCCGGTGACCTGAAGGAGGGAGGAACGTCCTGGGGGAAGAGACATGGTGGATTTAGAACCCAAAGAGGCATCTTTATCACCCCAATTTCTTTCTGGTGGAGAAGTTTGGGGGACTCCCTCACCCTTCCCTGCTCACAAGACCCCGTTGATCTCTTCCCTCAGTGGTCTCTACAGCCCCCTTCTCTTGAGTTTATTCATCCGACCAAAGGAAATACCCAGCCCCGGGGGTTAGGATTCTACTCAGAATCAGAGCAGAGGGTGACTTCCTGCTGACCAGGCTGAGCTGGAGGTCTGAGTCTCTGCCAAAGCCAGCCAGTGTGGGAGAGAGAATTGTGGAAGGAGCTGGGGGTGAGGGGCAGGGGGCTAGTTATGGATAGAGGGGGCCAGAGAGAAGTATCAGAGCCCAGAAAGGAAGACACCATACTGGGGGTTAGAAAGGCGACCCCAGAAATGGCTCTATTGGTAATGACTTTAAAGATTACTGTTCGAAATCACCATTTAAATACCTCTTCACTCACTCTTCCATTTAAATACCTGAGCTGGCCCCAACTCTTTCTCTCCCAGGCCTCATTTCCTGCCACACTGCCCATCACCCACTGAGCTCCAGCGACACTCGGTCTGCTTGCTGTTCCTCCAACGGGACAAGGATCGCCCTGCCTCCAGGCCTTTGCAGCTGCTGGTTCCACCGCCTGGAGAGCCCTTTCCTTAACCGTCTCCAAGGCTGGCTCGCTTTATTTGGATGTCATTCCCCAGCGATGCTTTCCCTGTCCTGCGAAGAACGCCTGCCTCTTCCCCATCTCATTCTTCTATCTCTTACATTGTTTCATCTTTTTTTCATAGCACTTCTCTACCTGCTATTAGATGGTGTATCTCATTGTCTGTGTATTCATTTATTTTTCCACGTCTCTTCGAGCTAGGCTGTACGTGCCACACAGGGACCGCGTCTTGTTCGCTGCTCTGTC
>NW_021145723.1:23828-59449 GCF_002837175.3 Physeter macrocephalus | reverse complement strand
CATCCCCACAGGGCCCACAGCTGGAGAACAGTAAGCCCAGGCCCATGATGGGGTGTGCCAGCTAACCCCTCACCCCCATTGCTAGGTCCTCTCTCAGCTGCAAGGGGCCTTCCTGGGTGGGTGGGTGAGTGTGGGCATGTGGGGGGTCCCGCATCTCATGGGCCATCTTCAAGGCCTGGGTGCCTCGTGAAGGGACATGAACCAAGAGGAGGAGCGCTCATGGGTTACGGCAGGCAGCTGATGGTCCACGCACCATGGGTGAGTCGGCCAAAGGCCCGGCGGGAGTGGCCGGTTTTCTGAAAGAGAAAAGGCAGAATGAGTTGTTGAGGGGAAGGCTTGCTCCTGACCTCCCTATACCTCTCGTCCAAACCTCTATATCAAACAGAAAGTCACTCCAGGGGCCAATGTGGGGTGGGGGGGAGTGGAAGAGACCCAGGGCAGCTAGCTTCCCCTGTAGGGAATGTCTCCACTCTTCCTTGCCTGTCAGCCCTCCCAGCTGGAGCTCCAGCATGCCTCTGGGGAGGAGCGGGGAGGAAGGAGAGAGGACTAAGGGTCAAAGGCTGGACAGAGGACTGGGGACCTGAGCGACACCCCCCAGAGACAGAGGCTGACTGATGTGAAGGAAGAGACTGGGGTGGGGGGGACATGCTTGGATGACTGGGAGATGGAGGGACCGGGACAGAGATTTCTGCTGGGGGAAGGACAGACATCTGGGATAGGTGTCAAGAGGGCAGGGAGGGTGATGAAGGGGCAGGGGGCAAGATCCCCCAAAGGGCCGGAGCCTCACGAAAGCAGGAAGGAGGCCCGGGTCCGCAGAGGATGGAGCAGGGCTTGGGGAATGCATTGAGCTCAGCGCAGATCCCTGCGCGGTGCTTTCAGGAGCACCGGAAGATGGAAGGCTCCGGAGTGGGGGGCTGGGGAGAGCCAGGCGGGGGCCAGGGGTTGGACAGAGACGAGAGGTGGCACATTAGTCCGTGGGCGCTCCACGCCGAGGGCTGCTGCGGGGGCCTCCCCGGTGGTCGCGGGGATCGCGGGCGCTGGAGGGGTCTGCGCTTGGGCGAGGGGAGGGGGCTGACGCAGGCTGGGGAGCCCCCCGGAGCGCGCCCGGCCCGCGGCCTCGGGGACCGGGGTTGGGCAGGCGCGGCTCCGGCGCCCCCTCCCCGGGCCCCGCCCCGGCGACCCCCCCTCCCCGGGCCCGGCCGCGGCGACCCGCCCTCCCTCCGGGGCGCCCAGCCCTTCCTGCCCCCTCCCGGAGCCGCCCGCCCCCAGAGCCCTCACCTGGAAACGCTTCTTCACCCACAGCTTCTTCATGGCGGGGGAGGGGGCCGGGCCGGCGGCCGGGCGAGGAGGGGACGGGCGGGGGCGGGGCGGAGTCGGAGGCGGGGCCGGGGGCGAGGCGGGGAGCGGGTGGGGGCTGGCGCCGGTGGCGGAAGGAGCCTCGAGGCCGCGGGAGCCCAGGCGGGGGGAAGGCGGCAGCGGCGGCGACGGCGGGGGGGGCGGCGGCGGGGGGGGGGGGGGGCGCCAGCCCGCACCCCCTCCCCGCCACCGGACGCCCCTTCCCTCGCCTGCTCCCCTGCGTCCCCTGAGGCTACGATCACTTGCCTCGCGGCCCCCCGCCCCGCATCGGCACTTGGGGAAACTGAGGCACAGAAAGGGGTGCAGTGGCCCCTAGGAGAGTTCGGGCCACTCTGTCATTGGCCGCCCAACGCGGCGTCCACGCCACCCCCACCCGCCTCCCGCGGGGCTGCTCCGGAAGGTCAGCCGCATCTCCACTGGCTCACTCCACAAACATGCGCACGCGTCCGCCTTTCTAGGCAGTACCCAACACGCCGTAGGGCAGTGGCGCCGGGCGAGGGCGCTCAGATCATACACAGGGCAAGGATCCTCGTAGTGACATATACCCAGAATGCGAATCCCCTCAGGCTGCTTAGGAAAGCCAGAGAGGGCCCTCGAGTTCCGTGATGATAGGTACTTTGTGCATCTTGGCGCGCGCGCGCGTACACACGCGCACACACACACACACACACACACACACACACACACGAGCTAAGGTGCCCAGAGATGCTCCTATTATTCACACATATAACCCACCTTCTTATTCACAGGTGAGCACACTCACCAAATTTTCTTTTTCCTCCTCTCGTTTGGTACCATGCATATTTTGCCTACACAAAACTACCCGCCCCAACAATCATTATGACTAAGTTTCTTAAGCATTTATTAAATGCCAGGCACTTTATAAACGTTACCTTATTGACAACAACACGGTGAGCTTGAAACCCTTATGAACATGTAACTGACTCCATTTAATTGATAAGTGACTAAGGCTCAGAGAAGTCCTATCACTTAGCCAAAGCCACACAGGTTCTGTGCCTCCATGTGTCCCCAGATCTAAATTCCCACCCCAGCCTGCACAAGTAGTGCCAATCTGGTTTCTGAGATGTGACTACTAAGACATTATCATTAATGCTGACAGCATGCTTAGTATGTACCGAGCAATGTCCTAGGCACTTGATATAAATAAACTCATTTAATCTGTGCACGGAGGCACAGAGAAGTTACTTGCCCAAGGTCACAGAGCTGGTAATTGGGAGACCAGGATTCTAACCCAGGCACTGTGACTGAGTTACTGACCACTGTGCCATAAAGCCTCATGGGCTGATTGGTCAGTGGGACACCTAACTTTTTTTCTTTAAAGCATGGGTCCAAAATAAATACAGAGCCAACTGATGAGTTTTGTTCAGCCTGCCCAGTATTTTGCATGGCAAATACGCTCAAATTCAGCTGCTGGCAACAGCAGCTCGCTCCTTTTCAGTTTCTACTTGGCTCCTGAAGTTATTTGAGTTTGTGGCCCTTTAAAGTTTTAGGTCATGTCTTGTACAGACTCAGTGCCTACAGGTGGTCCTGTTTCCCAGACCCCCAGAAGCAGAGGTTGCGCCTACAGACACACGCACAGGACGTGCAACGGGAGGGTACATGTGCGTGTCCACATCAGTTCCAACCAGAGGACCCTGGACTCACACAGGCGCTTTCCCTGCCCACCCCCAAACACACCCACTCACAGATGGGGGAGCTGAGTGAGGAGAGGGGGTAACTTGAGCCCCTGTTGCCCAGGAGAATCCGAGGGGCTGGCACATTCCGTAGCAAAAATAACCAATGGGCAGCAGGCGTGAGTGACGGGACAGCTGGGCCGAGGAGAGGCCCATGAGATTCTGGGTTCCTGCTCTGGGCCTGCACTGCTCACCCACATAGGCCAGCCTGGGGCATGCTCTCAGGGCCCCAGCTGGCCCCAGAATGTCCCATTTCCCTCCAAGGCTGGGCAGCTGGGCTCCCCCGCCATTTCCCCAAACCAGACTTCCAACTTCTGGCCCTCCAGCATTTCTCCTTAACCAGAGAAAACCTGTCATCATGCCGTGCCTCATCTCTCACACAGACCCTCCTCTGAGCCAGTCCCCCACTCCCCTCTCTCTCCTGCCTTGCTTCAGTCTTCTCCCTTCCTTCCTCCTGCTTACCCTGCTCTGTATTTCTGACATACTGTATCATTTTCACATATTTATTATGTTTATTGCCTATAAGCTGTGTCCCCTCCCTAGAATGTCATCTCTAGGAGGGCAAGAATTTTGGTCTTCCCCCTCCCGCCCCCCCACTTATAAATCTCAAGCACCTAGCACAGTGACTGGCACACGGTGGGCACTCAATACACATGGGAAGGGGCGACAGAGCTGTCGGTGGAGAGGATGGGGATGGGGGGATGGGGACTGTAAATCTTCCCGGAGCAGCTCATTCTCCAGCCTTCCTTCTCTGTTCTGACGCAGACCCTTTTCCAGAAACTGAAGAAGTGACAATCTTGCTTTCCACTCAGGATCTTCCTGGGAGGGCCTGCCTTAGCTTCAGGAAAGTTCTCCTGCTCGGGCTTTGGCTGACTTCATGGGCTCTCTGTTCTTCCCTCCCAGGACTCCTCGCTGCTCCCTCTCTGGCCCCTCCTCCTCTCCCTAATTAGGGCTTGGCATGAATGAAGGGGGCCACTCTAAATACCCATTCCCAACTCCATACTAGTTTCCTCCTGGCTTTTCATCCGGACATTCCACATTGTAGGTGAAAAAGATGATACTGCACAATCTACCCGCCTGCAGTTCCTGGTGTATTTCCTACCTTTCCCTTGCTAATTGGCCTCTCTCCTCTCTAATCTCTCCTCTCCATGCCTTCAAGTCCCCTGCGTGGTTCACTACCATCTGTTGAACTTTGGCCCTTCTAATTGGCACCAGGGTCTCCCAGGCCCTGGCTATGAGACTTCCAACCGCCAAACACGGTGAGCATTGTCAGCTTGCACCTTCCCTTGCCCTCTCCTCCTCACCCCCATCCTTCGGTGCAGGCCTCCCGCTCCGGTCCCACATGCCCCAAGCTTTAATGGTGGCGCTTGCTCTGGTTACTTGATTGGCACATGGCTCCTCAGCCCATGCAAGTGGGAGCCTGATGTTTTGAGAGAGAAGCATGCCTGCCTATCTTGGAGACTGAGGCTGAAGACGGCTTTGGGGATATTGACAGAAGGATGGTGAGGATGACAGATTCCTGCCTCAGTCTTCCTCCCACACTTCTCGTTCTAAGGACAGGCACTGTGGACCTAGACCCGGAGACCCAGCTTTCAGATCTGGTCCTGCCACCTCACTAGCCATGTGACCTGGGGTAAATTCCATCTTTGAACCCCAGTTTTCTTATACATATAATGGTCATAACAGTAACCTGGGGCTTAGAAGTTTAAATACCAAAATGAGATAGGGTGCTTTACACACGTGACATATTCTGCAAGTATCCTGCATCTCTGCCATCTTCACTATTTCTGGTCTTTCCTCATTTCTGCACCCCAAATCCCACCCTCCTGTTTCCCATCCTCCAAACTCTCCTGTCTGCAGCCCTCTTGTCTCCTCAAGGCCCCAGCCTCCCCAAGCCATGCCAATATCCCTCTATCCCTGAGCTAACATCTCAGGCTTCAGGAGTGCCAGGAACCTTAGCATCAATCACCCTGTCTTGCCGAGCCAGGCAGCAATTCCAGCCAGGATACTGCCTTCTTCCCTCTGTAGCCAGGTCCTGGCTGGACTTCCTCGAGAACCCCGAAGTACTCCTGCTGTTGATCCCAACCAAGAAAGTTTTCCATGAGTAAGTCTGAGCAATGCTGAGCTGCCTGCCCAACTGACCTTGACCAGGACCTGTCACTAGGCAGGGACTGGTGGAGGGCGGGCAATAGGAAGAAGAGGAAGACAGACTCACCCAGTCAGTCCCCCAACATCACCAAAGCAAAGCCCCTCCCTTGCCAATCATGTTGGAGGGGCATAGTAGTGAAGCATGTGGTTCTTTGCAGTGGGACAGACCCAGGCTTCCATTCCTGCCTTGCCACCTCCTATCAGTACAACCAAGATGCTTCATTTTACCCTCTGGGCCTCAGTTTCCCTAGGGTTGCTGTGGGACTTAAATGATATATCAAAGGATACAATAGCATATTGCCTACCACACAGCAGCATAGTAGCTATTCATATTATTATGAATTATCAATACTACTAAGAATTATTACCAATTAATCATAATTATAAACCTGCTCTTGGGGCAAAGATTTTACCAACATGAAAAAGTTCTCAAATGTGACTTGCTGCAGCCCAACCCTCTTCTTGTTTTAACATGACTGGCAAAAGGCCCCCGATCCAGTCCCCCAGCACCCAGGGTCTTTTCCTCACCCCAGTCTTTCAAACATGCTGTTCTGCCAGAGCAGCCTGGAGACCGTCCTCCCGGCCTCTGGCTAGGTATGCCCAGCCAGGGCTCAGCTCTGCCGACCATGCCACCCGGATTACAGAGGGTCTGGGGAGCTCTAGCATGATGTCACTCTCCCCACTTTGGGGGACAAGGACAGGCTAGGAGCCTCTCATCTTCAGAAAGGCCAGGGCTGGGCTACTCTCCATACAATGGACAGCTCCCCCTCCCTTTTCTCTCTCCTCCTTCCAGAACTTAAGAGCTAAAATGCCCCCAGATCCCAAGCCAAAAGGACTGGGTTCTGAGTTCTGGGATGGACATAACTAGCTGTTTGTCTTTCAGCTAGTTAGCTAGTGAAGGCCTCTCCCTCTGCTCTGGACCACAGTGTCCTCACCTGTAAAAGGCAGCCTTGGCACCTGTGGTTCTCTGTGGTCCTTTCTGACTCTAAACAAACATTATGACACCAAGCTCCTCAGCGCTTCCTCTCTCTGCCCAATATCTCTCTCCTCCAAGTTGTATTCTCATCAACCTATCTATTGTGCCTTTATTTATGTTCTATTTTCAGTCCCCTTTGCCCCTGAGGGCATCAGAGCAAAGACCCCCCAAGGAGTCCAATCCTTCCCCAGCTCAGAGCTCTGCCAGGATGGGCCCCAGCCCCTGACCCCAGAAAGGGGCAAGGAAAGCCTTTACCTGGCCAAGTGCGAAGGCAGCCAAGAGAAGCCAGCCTTGGCCCTCTCTGTCATTGAAGAGGAAGGTGGGCAGGGCGGGGCTAGGGAGACAGTGGAGATGCTGACAGAGGGAGGCTGAGCCCCTGCTCCAGCTCCTGACACAGCTGCACCCTGCGGCCTTCTTTTCCCTCCAGCTGCTGAGTTCCTTCAGCATGCTAGAGCCCCCAAGTCCCACTGTAACCCGGGTGGCATGGTATGCCTCCCCATCAGCCCCCAAGGATGTACCCTATATGACACTACCCAGCTGGAGTGAGAATTCCGTCTTGAAAATATCCAGGACAGACTCAGTGACCCCGAGCTCTTTGCCATCTCCTCCAGCTGCAGCCTACTTCCTCAGAATTCTATTTTTTAAGACTCAGTCTGCTGAGGCTATGTCTTCAGCCTAGAGAAGAACTGGCTTGGGGTTGAGGAAGTCAAAAAGGAAGCCCAAACACTGACGCAAGGAGATTCCGTCCTGGCCTGCACCCACATCAGCCCCAGCAGGACCCTGAGCACAGGCCCAGTCTCTCGTACCCCTCCCCTTCTGCCCCGGAATGCGGGGATCATCCACCCCTTCACACACATAGGCAGGGGCCCCAGCACCGGCCTAAGCATCCCCCTTCCATGCCCTCTGGACTTCAGACAGACATGGCCCATGCACTTTCTATACCAACTCCACAAACCCCTCAACTGCTGGTACCACCAGACCCCCGCACAGCCCGCACGTGCACACGCACATGCACACGGGCGTGCTTGCATGTGGATTTTCAAGCACTCACCTCCATACATGCCTAGGAGCCCCCATCCCTAGCTCTACTCCCTGATGCTCTGCACCCTGTTCGTACTTGTCCACCCACTGGCCTCCTCCAACCGGCCTGGTGCTGACCACACCAGCCTGCCCTAGCAATGGGCTGCGAGGAGTTCCGACCCACCCCCTCAACATTGCAGCAGGCCAGGGGAGCTGGCCTCGTCCTTCAGACATGCGCGCACCTGTAAGAGGCTGATTAGGAGTCTCCAGTCTAAATTATCAGAGCCGATGAAAACAATTTCCCCACGAAGCATCCCTCTGCAGGGAAACTAGGAGGGTTCCCACTATGGAATTCCCAGAAGCGCCTGGGTGGGGCACAGGCTTTGCTTACCAAATGCTGACCCTTAACCTCTAACCTTCTGTGGGGAGCCTCTCTACCTTGACACCCATTTTCCTGCACGTTCCTCTTGATAGGCACTCCGGGGTCAGCACAGCTGAGAAGCCAGAAATGCGGGAAGAAGGCTGGATGAACAGGTACCTCCCAGATGTAGCCCAGGTAACCCTTCTCTACCTGTGGGCAGCCCTCCCTGCCAGGCTTGGCCCCCACCTCCCCATTACCTCCGACCTGCAGCACTGTGAGAACAGCCTCGCAGGAGGCCTGGCCCCGCTGGTTCTGCGCCCTGCAGCTGTACACGCCGGCATCCCGCGCCCCGCAGCTCCGCAGCCACAGGCAGCTGGGCTCAGGGGCCGGCGCGGGCAGGAGCTGCCCATCCCGGAACCAGCTGAGGCTGGGCTGGGGCGTCCCGCTCACCACCACCCGGAGCTGCACGTCGCTGCCCGCAGACACCGCCACGTCCTTCAGGGGCCGCAGGAAGACGGGCGCCCCGGCCCCCGCCCCTCCGCCGGCCCCCACTTTGGCCCTCTTCGGGGGCACCCCGGGGCTGGGGGGTGCCCTCGTGCCCGCGTCCTCGCCTCGCGTGCCCCGGGCTTTCTGCATGGTCTCTGCGAGTTGGGCTGGGGGGACGCTGGAACCGGACGGCCACGGGGCCACCGGGGGATGTTGCCCTGGGAGATGAGTCCTGGGGGACCGGCGCCCTGCCTTCCTGCTGCCCGCCCGCCTTCGGCCTGTGCTACCCAGAAGGTCACCAGGGCGGCCGCTGTTGCGCCTCGGGGGCTATTTTTAGGCCCCCCCCGGCTCGGGTTGCCGAGAGAGCTGTGGAGGGAGGGGGCAGCAGAGGAGGGGACTTGGACTCCGCTCTGCTCCTTCTCCCCCTCTAGGAGCCCCCATCGCCCGCCTTGGCTTAACGGGGTCCCCGAGGACGTGTTCCAAGCCCCCTCCCCCATGGCGTGCCCCACCCCCCAGCCACCCACTCATGGAGTCGGGTTACCCTTGGGCTCAATCCCTTCCTCCCTCCTCTCAGGCCCCTGATTCCCAGCCCCCCGCGGCTGACGGAGAGGGAGAGGAGGTCCTGGGTGAGACCTCCGAGAGGCAGATGGGCGGGCAGGCCCACGTGGTGGTGCGCAGACCCTGGGGAGGAGGGAGCGGCGGCCTCCCCCAGCCTCCAGGACAGCCGTGGTGAGCAGTGAGACCTGGGGCAGAGAGGCAGGTGGGCTGACTCCCCGCCCTTACTTACGGGGTGACGTCAAACCTCTCTCAACCTCCAAGCCCTCATTTGTAAAAAATGAGTAGTTGTATAGAGTTGCAAGAGGCAGAGAAGAGTGGTAAGGATGTTCCAGGCAGAGGGAAGAGCGTGATGAAAGTAGCTGACGTGTGCTAAGGATCAGAGGAGTTTGGGGACTTCCCTGGCGGTCCAGTGGTTAGGACTTGGCGGTTTCATTTCCGAGGGCGCGGGGTTCGAACCCTCGCTGGGGGACTAAGATCCCGCAAGCCCCACGGCGAAGCCAAAAAAAGAATCAGAGGAGTTTGGAGAGATTGAACCGCAGTGGGGTGAGGTGAGTGGAGGTGAGAGGTGGGGCCTGACAAGAGGACCTTTGCTTGCTAAGGTCTCTATCCTGATGGCTGATGGGGGCCACTGCGGGGTGTTAAACAGTAGGATAATGTGGTCAGAGCTGTGTTTTAGAAGGATGCCTCTAGCAGCCACAGTGTGGAGGGTGGATTCGAGATGGGAGATGTGGAAGGCTGTTAGACCCATGGTTCTCAAAATATGGCCTCTGTTAAAAATACAGATTTCCAGGCTCCACTCCCAGAGGTGCAGGTTCAGTATGGGGCGCTGGGAGGGCTCAGGAATTGGTACATCAGTAGCCCAGTGACTCTGATGCATCTAAGAGTTGTACCTTGAGAAACATCAAGATAGGACATTACTGCTTTTAACAGTCTAAGTGAGACTTTTGTGATGAGACAGTCTGTATCTTGACTCTGGTGGTAGTCATATGAATCTACACATGCAATAAAATTGCACAGAACTAAATGCACTTGCACACACACACCACACACACACACACACACACACACACACACACACACACACACACACACACACACACACTGAGTGCACAAACTGGTAAAACCTGAAGAAGGTGGGCTATATCAATGGCAATTTCCTGGTTGTGATATTGTACTATAGATGTTACCATTGGGGGAAAACAGGTGAATGATATACAGGATCTCTCTGTATTGAGTTTTTTAAAAAATATTTATTTTTTTTTTTATTTGGCTGTGCTGGGCCTTAGTTGCAGCTTGCGGGATCTTCGTTGCAGCATGTGGGATCTTTTAGTTGCAGCATGTGGGATCTTTTAGTTGTAGCATACGAGCTCTTAGTTGCATCATGTGGGATCTAGTTCCCTGACCAGGGATCGATCCTGGGCCCCCTGCATTGGGAGCACGGAGCCTTAATCACTGGGCCACCAGGGAAGTCCCTCTGTATTGTTTCTAGTTCACATAACTGCATGTGAATCTACAATTATCACAAAATAAAAAGTTTAAAAAGATGTTTAGGTGAGAGACCCAGGCCTGACCTTGAGCCCTGAGGGATGAAGCCTGGGAAAGGCAGGGGGGAACCAAAGGAGGAGCCAGGAGTCATTAGATGGAGAAAGGTACCCTTATTCAGCCCCCATTCCCCCCACCCCGTCATTCTGGGAGGCCCAAGTCAAAGTGTGCTTGTGTCTGTGTGTGCATGGAGACGGCAGAGAAGAAACAATTTAAATACTGAATTATGCCTACAGGGACCAAGAGCCTTGAGGAATAAAATCTTTGGTTTTAGTTTACATACATTAAAGCTTACTCTTTGTGATGTGCAGTTCTCCTGGTTTTGACATATGCAGACAACTGTGCATCTGCTACCCCAGGACCGTACAGGACAGTCTCATCACCCTAAAGATTGGCTGGAGCACCCCCTTTGTAATCAACCTCGCCCCCTCCACCAACCCAGGCAACCACTGATGCTGAATTGAATTCTTAAATGTAAATTGAATTCTGAAAAGTAAAAATGTGGGGGAAGACATTGTAAGAAGTTGGAACACCAAGACCAAAGGATTCAAGACTGTTTTTAAAAACCAATAATCCCAAACTTCCTGCCACTGTGCCTCAGCAATTTGCATGGAAAACAGTAGGTGGTCTGCAAATAAATGTTGGCTGGTTGGCTGGTTGGTTGAATAAATGAACTGTATGGTCTTGATCAAGTCATCTCACATCTCTAAGCCTCAGCTTCCTCATCTATAAATTGGGGGTAGCCCAACTCAGGGTTTACTCATTCATTCAACGAACACTTTTGAGTTCCTACTGTGTGCCTGGCACTGTGCTAGCCACTAGGGAAGTAGCAGCAAACAAAACAGACGAGGGTTCCTGCCCCCCCGTTGCTTATATTCGAGGAAGGAGACAACTATAAAGAAATAAAGAAATGGTAGAGATCATTAGAAGAAGATGAGTATTGTGGGCAAATGGAGCAGGATAAGGGAGATGGGAGTGTAGTGGGGGGCTTGCACTTTCAAACAGGGTGATGATGGGAATTGGCCTCGCTAGGAGCAGTTGAGCCAATCTTGAAGGGGTAGGGAGGCAAACGGGGTAGAAGTGTGGGCAGGACTGCTTCGGACAGAGGTGGGATATGCCCTGTGGGCTCCAGAAGAGCCAGGAGGCCAGCGGGGCTGGAGTGAGTGAGGGGGGAGACTGGAGGGACAAGAGGTCGGACAAGCAGCAGGGGCTGCTTCTAGATAACCTAGAATCTTGTAGGTCATGGCTTTTTTCTTTTTAAAAATTTATTTATTTATTTACTTACTTACTTATTTACTTATTTATTTATTTATGGCTGCATTGGGTCTTCGTTGCTGCACTCAGGCTTTCTTTTTAGTTGCAACGAGCAGGGGCTACTCTTCCTTGCAGTGCGCAGGCCTCTCATTAAGGTGGCTTGAGGCCAGCGGGGCTGGAGTGAGTGAGGGGGGAGACTGGAGGGACAAGAGGTCGGACAAGCAGCAGGGGCTGCTTCTAGATAACCTAGAATCTTGTAGGTCATGGCTTTTTTCTTTTTAAAAATTTATTTATTTATTTACTTACTTACTTATTTACTTATTTATTTATTTATGGCTGCATTGGGTCTTCGTTGCTGCACTCAGGCTTTCTTTTTAGTTGCAACGAGCAGGGGCTACTCTTCCTTGCAGTGCGCAGGCCTCTCATTAAGGTGGCTTCTCTTGACGCGCGGGCTTCAGTAGCTGTGGCTCGCGGGCTCTAGAGCACAGGCTCAGTAGTGGCTCACGGGCTTAGTTGCTCTGCGGCACGTGGGATCTTCCCGGAGTAGGGCTCAAACCCGTGTCCCCTGCATTGGCAGGCGGAGTCTTAACCACTGTGCCACCAGGGAAGCCTGGCCATGGCTTTTTTATTCCTAGTGAAAACAGAAGTCATCTCAGAGGATTTTGTGAGCCAAGGAATTACATGATCTGACGTAGGTTGTTGTGATGGCTTTAAATTAGTATATTAAATATTAAAATGAATATTAACTATTTAAAAGGGCCTGGCACAGAGTCTGGAACATGGCTTGTGCATCTTCTGTTTGAATGTCCATAATGGGGGCATTCACTGAGGGCAGGAGTGTGTGGGCCTGGGTAGGGAGGGTACGGGCCCTTGCAAGTTGTGGATGCCCTCTCCTGGAGGAGCCTGCACTAGCTGTGACACTGGAAGCCCTCAGGCCCTAACCAGGGCCCTCATCCAGAGCAGCTGGTTGCAAGGCGCTCATTTGTCCCTCAGAATGGCCCCACGGTGCCCTGCGGCCTGGCACCGGGCTGGTGTGTACTGCCAGTCTGCCCTGCCTTGCAATCACAAGCCTGTGGTGTCATGGAAAGAAATCTGCACTCTGGAGGCCAAGGAGCAGGGGCCCCGGTACTCCTCTGCCAATGATACGCTGTGTGACCTTGACAGCTCACCCCACCTCTCTGGGCCGTGGGGAGTTTCCTCCAAGTCATAATGACGCACCATGTGCTTGGCACATGGTAAAAGCTCACTGTTTGTTCAATCAGTGAATGAAGTGGGGCCCATCAGCCTTTCTGATAAATATTTAATTTAGAGAAAAGTAAATAAAAGGGCCCAGTGGGTATTCACTCAACAAGTATTTAAATATTTGATGGGCACCTTCTATGGACCAAGCCCTTTTCCAGGCACCAGGAATGTAGTAGTGAATAAAATGATTGAAAACCTTGCCCTTGGGTAGCTGACATTTTAGGTGTCGAATTAGAGGTCTATGATATATTTGCATATGTGTCCTGGTCAGGCTTGTGGTCAGAGGAGGAATGAGGGAGGCAGTGAATGGGTGGTGATTTGTCTCCAGGGAGAGGGGTGGCAGGGTAGCCAGAGTGGACAGACGGGGTAGGAAAGTACCCACTGAGACCTCAGTTCTTGGCTTAGGGACCTATTTGCCTCCACCATCCTTCCCACTCCACCTCCTCAAGTGGGACCTGAGTTGGTCTGGAACTGGTCCCACCGGTCCAGTGCGAAGCTGGTTAGCGCCCTCTGAGCCCTCTCATTTCTCAGTATTCAGAGTCTTTTTTTTTTTTTTTTTAAATCTCTGAGTAGAGTGATTTTGGTTTTCTTTTAATAAATTTTGTATTTCCTAGATTTTCTAAGAAGAGTTTGCAATATTCTGATTACAGATTTAAAAATAATCCTACTGGTATTGCATTTTTATTTGCTTTTCTCATGGAGTTTCACATTTTTTAAAAAAATTAATTTATTTATGTATTTATTTTTGTTGTGTTGGGTCTTCGTTCCTGTGCAAGGGCTTTCTCCAGTTGTGGCAAGCGGGGGCCACTCTTCATTGCGGTGCGCGGGCCTCTCACTATCGCGGCCTCTCTTGTTGCGGAGCACAGGCTCCAGACGCGCAGGCTCAGTAGTTGTGGCTCACGGGCCTAGTTGCTCCGCGGCATGTGGGATCTTCCCAGACCAGGGCTCAAACCCGTGTCCCCTGCATTAGCAGGCAGATTCTCAACCACTGCGCCACCAGGGAAGCCCCGAGTTTCATATTTTTTTAACAACACAAGCAACAACTGGGTTCTGTTCCATAAGAACTGTATTAACTATTTGACTCTGAGCTGCTAGAGGGCAGGGTGTATTTTATTTAGCTTAACTTTCCTCCACAGTACTTTAGAAAACAGTCTATATGCTCAAAAAAATACTGAATCAAACACATATGAAGACTTCATCTGTTACCTTCTATGTATACGGTTGTACTCTACAATTAAACAAACATCATGCAGCATTAAACCTTTTGTTGCTTGTATTCAAAAGTAAAAATAAAATACTTCCAACTGCACGATTTCTGGTTTAGCCACACACCCCACTGTCTTCTGGTTAGGCTCAGGAGGGCAGAAGGTCCAGAGGTGCTGTGGGTAGGGTACAGAGGAGCGGAAGACAGGACCGAGGGCTCAATCCCACCTCATACGCTCCCACTAGAGCACCACTACTTTGGCCTTCTAACTCCCTTCCCCTTCCCCCAGGACTCATGGCTGAAGGAGGCAAAACCCAGCAATGCCAAGGGTGAATTCACACCTGGTGGTTGCAGAGTCTTGAAGGAGGAGATGCCAGCGTCCCAAGGAGCAGGGAGAGGCTTTGCCATGGAGGTGATGGGGTGTATGTGTGGGCGCGGGGTGAGGGCACACTGAAGGTCTGGGTGTACGTGTATGACCACATGAGACCCAGATCTTTTTTGGTTTATTTGTGTCCATTCTCTGGGAGCCCCACATCCATCTCCTCTGCCCTAGATTCCTGGGTCACTGCTCAGCTCCTAAGGAGGAAGACAAAGCAGAGGGCTTAGAATCTCCAGAATCTCCAGTCCCAGGAAGGCTCTGCTCAGAGAATGCTTTCCCCTGGGCCTCCCCTCTTCTCTGGGGACAGGTGGATAGCCATCACAGGGGCAGTCTCCTCTGCCCTAGATTCCTGGGTCACTGCTCAGCTCCTAAGGAGGAA
The DNA here is from genome assembly GCF_002837175.3 of Physeter macrocephalus. Lineage (NCBI taxonomy): Eukaryota > Metazoa > Chordata > Mammalia > Artiodactyla > Physeteridae > Physeter > Physeter macrocephalus. The sequence continues at coordinate 44,850 of NW_021145723.1, read as the reverse complement.
GACAAAGCAGAGGGCTTAGAATCTCCAGAATCTCCAGTCCCAGGAAGGCTCTGCTCAGAGAATGCTTTCCCCTGGGCCTCCCCTCTTCTCTGGGGACAGATGTGTGCTGAGAAGGAAGGACTTTCTGACCTTCAGAGCTGTCCCAGCTAGAAGGGGCTACCGAGGAGGCACTGTGTTCTCGGACCCAGAGACATTCAAGCAGAGCCTGAGGACTGCTCAACAAGGCGTGGGGCAAGGCCGGGGAGGGGATTTCCACATTGTGGAGGTCATTGCTTGGGGGACTCTGAGGTCTGGATCTGAGAGTCTAAAAGTCCTACACTCCCTCCTTCTTAGTGACCAGTCTGCACATAAGCTTTTTTTTTTTTTTTAAAAGATTTAATTTTATTTATTTTTGGCTGCATTGGGTCTTCGTTGCTGCGTGCGGGCTTTCTCTAGATGTGGTGAGCCAGGGCTACTGTTCTTTGTGGTGTGCGGGCTTCTCCTTGCGGTGGCTTCTCTTGCTGCAGAGCACAGGCTCTAGGCACACGGGCTTCAGTAGTTGTGGCTCACGGGTTTAGTTGCTCTGCGGCATGTGGGATCTTTCCAGACCAGGGATCGAACCCGTGTTCCCTGCATTGGCAGGTGGATTCTTATCCACTGCACCATCAGCGAAGTCCCTGCACCTAAGCCTTTTATGGGAAGGTAGGGATGACTCTAAGACCTTCTCTGCCCTCTGTGTCCCTTTATCCTTTGTGGGGTAGGTGAGTGCATGGAACTCATTCAGGGGAAAGAAGAAAGAGACGAGAGGCTCCGGAGATTACTCACAGACACACACACACCACCACTTATCCACTCGGGCCCACCTCACCCAGGTGTTTCTCTCACAGAGAGACTAGCTCTGATTCCAGAGCCCCCAACAAGCTCGAGGTTAAGAAGCCCCTCACCCATCCCTCCTCCTTGATCCCACCGTGCAGACACAGAAAATGCTACTTCTAATTTCATTTGGGGTTCCACCACCAGTTGATTGGGGGCATTCTGGGGCCTGCAGGGCTCACTCCGTTGGAGAATTTGGGGGAAAGAAAGGGACATTAATCACCAGTGGCAGAGGGTGTGGACATGGGGTGTAGCCCCAGACGCTCCCAGGGCAAGGTGAAGGATAGCATACGTCAAAGAAGGGGTCCTTCCTGGAGGGAGGGACCCCACAAGCTAGAGGGGGAGCCTGGCAACTCGTGAGCCAAGGCCACATCCAAGGAGGGGGAGAAAGTGACACCAGAAAGGCTTTGGAAGCTTCTGGAAAAAGCCAGTTAGGAATGGCACACTAGGGACTTTACGAGTGAAACCCCAGTAGAGTTATTTCACCTACAGACTGTCCGAATTTATCATGTTTGTGATCTCTAACCTCTTCCCACCTCTAAAGTGTAATCCCTTAAATCTGAGGAGTGGCTGGAAGGCTGAGACCTGTGTGGATCCATCAAGCTTCCTAAATCTCTGATCCACCTGGAATTTATTTTTTGGAAGGAGTGAAAAGACAGCTGTCACTCCTGCTCTTGCTCATGGCTACCCAAATGCCCCCATGCCCTATACTGAATAATTAAGGTTTCCCCACAGAAACCTTTAACGTACCTGTGTTAATGTTTCATTCCATGATTTCCTTTTTTTTAAATATGTCCTACCTTCCCCTCCCATCTTCCCAAATTCTCCCCAAATTTCCCTTTGGTATTTTAATTGAGACTGTATTGCATTGAAATTATAAATTAACATAGGATGACTTGACATCACATCTTTAGAGTACTGAGTCTTCTTCTCCAAGAACAAGATAGAGCTTTCTAGTCTTCTTAACATTGTTATTTTTTCCTGAATCTGGCTTTGAGCTTAAAAGATGCAGGTTTAGGGCTTCCCTGGTGGCGCAGTGGTTGAGAATCTGCCTGCCGATGCAGGGGACACGGGTTCGTGCCCCGGTCCGGGAAGATCCCATATGCCGCGGAGCGGCTGGGCCCGTGAGCCATGGCCGCTGAGCCTGCGCGTCCGGAGCCTGCGCTCCGCAACGGGAGAGGCCACAAAAGTGAGAGGCCCTTGTACCGCCAAAAAAAGATGCAGGTTTAGTGGGAAGAAAGTGTAAGTTTCTTTAGGGAAGAGACCGAGGGAGCCCTACTTCAGAGCCAGTCTGTGGGGTCCATCCTGGAACTGGGGCCTAACGAGAGGTATCTGTGATTCCCCAACCAAAGCCCCCTGCCCAGGCCCCTCCCCCATCTGCTACACACATACAGCAAGGCTGGGAGGCTCTGGGGACAGAAGGGGTGACAGGCCCTGGGGGACAGTCTAGCTGGGCAGGAAGGCAGCACACAGTCCATCTCAAGAGGTGGTGCGACAGGGCCCTGGGGTTCCCCAGAGGAGACCTGGCAGTCAAGACAGCAGGGGCCATGCTAGGCTTGTGCTTATCTTTTTATTGTTTCTGTCCAGAGCCTCTGCAGCAGGGGAGGGGCAGGCACAGGGAAGTGGGCACCCCGGTCACCTGCCTGAGACCGCTCTCTGCCTCTCTCCTCTCTTCTCTCTATCATCTCGCCCACCCTCTCTCCTTCTGAATCTCCTGCTCCCACATCTGGCACCTTCGGGGGTTCCCTCTTGCAGCCCCTGCTTTCTAAGCCCACCCTGGGAAAGTAATGGACCATGGGGTCAGCTTCAAGCCCCACAGTCTCCACAGAGGGCTATGTCCCTAGTTACCTGCCCGGCTTGCTGAGGATGCTGCCCTTTCTGACTCAGGCTGGGGAGCGGGGGTGGGGGAGGTCCATGGGGCTTGAGCCTGACCCTGCGGGGTCCCTACACCCTGTGCTGGAGTCCTCTCCAAAGCCAGAGGCTAGCCAGAGGTCACGGATGTAGGAGGGGCAGGGTCACTGCTGTGCCTTGGCTCCGTTCCGGCTCTGCCCAGCACACTACAAGGGCAGCCGAGGGCCAGGCTCACTCACTTCCAACATCCACACCTCACACAGCAGGGGGCTCCCTGTGCCTGGGAGGGTTCAGCCACGTCCCCTGTGGGGACCATGAGGGGTGGTCGGTGAGCAGGGGTCAGAGGCTGTGAGGGGAGCACTGTGGCTGGGTGTGGTGCCCTGGGATAGAAGGAGGCTGGCTTTAGGAGGCAGTGAGGACAGGGGTGAGGACGGTCTCTGATGGCAGAGGGGTCTCTGGCTTTAGAGCACCTCGTGTTGCTGCTGTGTGGCCTCACTGACGACCTGGAGAGGAAGAGAAACCCAGTCTAACCCAGTGCTGGCCAGAGAATGGAGCCATGGCCCCGGGCCACCTCCACCCCAGCACAGCAGGATCCCCTCTGCCCCCAGGCAGGAGCCTGAACCAGCACAGCTGGTGGAAAGCACCTGGCCGACAGCCCCCCGGCCACACCCCAGAGGCCCCCGCCAAGGGTAAGGGGACCAGGCAGACCACTTACCTCCCCGTCCCGGGTCTCGATGGTCTTGATCATCACTGTCTTCTTGGTATGGACCTCAGAACCCCTTTGCTCGGGGCTTGTTTCTATGACAGATCCATCCACATACTCAGCCTGACCTAGGCCACACCTGGGCTCTTCCTGTGGCTGGGAGTCCTTCCCTGGTCCCACCGGGCAGAGCCCGGAAGACGCCCACCCCCTCAAGATGGGCCTGTTACTTTTTCAGCAAAATGTCCTCACCTGTCCTTAAGCCCAGCACCCAACAGGTGGCTCTGCAGACCCAGCGACCTGTCCCAGGGCTGGGATAAGATCAAGAGCCAACAGATGTGCTCCGGGTGCCTGCCTGCGGGTTCAGGACGGCAGGGGGTCCCCAAGGCCCAGGCCGCCCAGCATTCCCCCCCCAACCCCCGCACACACCTCCTCGCTCCCTCTACTCCCCTGGCTGCAGGAGAGCCCTGCATGAATTTGTACCCTGATGGGACCCCAAAGCCCAGAACCAAGATACTCTTTTGGAGGACCTCATGGTACCCAGCCCCCTTAAGACTCCAGATGAGCAGTTTGATGTCTTAATGAAAGAGAGATGGAGAGGAGTCAGTCACTGATTAATTGTGCCCTTGGCCAGTCACTTGTCCCTCTGTGCCTCAGTTTCCCCATTGTTAAATGGTAACAATGGTACTTGCCCTATAATGGCCCAGAACTACTGGCTTGTAAAAGCATTAAGCGATTTTAAATGCAAGGCTCAAATGAAACTGAGTTATTTGTAGTGAGGTGGATGGACCTGGAGTCTGTCACGCAGAGTGAAGTAAGTCAGAATGAGAAAAACAAATACCATATGCTAACACATATATATGGAATCTAAGAAAAAAAATGCCATGAAGAGACTAGGGGTTGGACGGGAATAAAACACAGACCTAATAGAGCATGAACTTGAGGATATGGGGAGGTGGAAGGGTAAGCTGTGACGAAGTGAGAGAGTGGCATGGACATATATACACTACCAAACGTAGGGTGGATAGCAAGTGGGAAGCAGCCGCATGGCACAGGGGGATCAGCTCGGTGCTTTGTGACCACCTAGAGGGGTGGGATAGGGAGGGTGGGAGGGAGGGCGACGCAAGAGGGAAGAGATATGGGAACATATGTATATGTATAGCTGATTCACTTTGTTGTAAAGCAGAAACTAACACACCATTGTAAAGCAATTATACTCCAATAAAGATGTTAAAAAAATAAAATAAATGCAAGGCTCACACTTGGTGTCTGGATAAACTACTAACTGAAAAGAGACGTTCTGAGTTTTATAGGAAGGGTCAAATTTAGGTCCTTGGTATTATGAGTTTGGTGTTGGTGAATCTCCTTAGCAGGCAACCAGCATGTGATGAACATTGTAACTCGGTGAAGCACAGCGTGTATTTTTTCCTGATGAAAATGAACATCGAATATATAAAAGGTTTGATCTAGGAAAGGCGAAGCTGCCAAGGACTCCAGCTTGCTTTCCTAATGTATTATTATAGCATGTTTTCCTGCTCTCTGGGGTTTGGAAACCACTCGATCTGCATATTACTAACATCAGAATGGCAGAATGCCCTAGGAGTTCGTTCTTTTAATTGTTTGGCTTTGCTAAGGTTTGGCTTCATTTTTTAAAACATGCACCCAACACCTTGCTCCAGCAAACTGGACGTGTTCAACAAGCAGCTGGGGGGGGCAGGGGGGGTGGGTGGGAGTACTTGGCAACTTGCCAAACAGACAATGAGTGGTGGGTGCCTTGTAGCCCAGGATATATGGTTCTAGACGCTCCTGCTGCCTGGTTCCCAAGGACACCCCTGGTACCTTGGAGTTTGGGCATATTAGGAAACAGAAACTACTGGCCATTCAGTACTCCCAGAGGTGCAGGGGACATGGTCATGCAATACAATACGATGAAATAAAATAAAATTAAAAGCTCCCTCTGTTAGAAAGCGCCTCTACCTAAACTCCCCCGTCCTCCTGTAGCAGCCCCCTTTCTCTTCCCCAGACCCCAGCCCTGTCCCTACGGTTCTATCCTCCCCTCCTGGCTGGCCTTGGGCAGTGCCCACGCTGGACTCCTATCCCCCGCCACCCCAGCCCCCACTTGCCAACAGGCACTCACCTCGGAAGTTGAGGGCAGAGAAGGTCTGGATAGGGAGGTTGATCCTGAAAGGGGAGAGACCAAGCCCCCAAAGTGTTAGGACCCTCCATCTCTCTCTGTGACCACCCCTCAGAGCTTGCCCTGGTCCTCTGTAAACACCATCCTCAGCTGTCCCAGTCCCACTGACTTCAACACTGCTCAGGGCATGGGGCCAAAGGCCAACTCCAGCTGTCCCAGGAACTGTCCCTTCTGGAAGGATCACCCATTCCATCTCTGACCTGCTGGTGTGACACCAGAACCCCCGACCCCACTGCACCCTCCATTGCACCAGGATTTGCTTCTTGCCCTTGGCACTGCAGGGTGTATCAATGGCAGCTGTGGGTGACATCCACTGTGTGTGCCCACCCTCCAGTCAGGCTGGGAACCTCTGGCCCATTCACCTGAGGGCAAGTTCCAGGAGCTGCCACCCCCATTTATGCCTAGTGCTGGGAAAATGCAATGCCACTTAAGGGGTCATTATATGCAGATGTTATTCTACACTATCTGAAATCTTTCTTTGTCTAAATCTGTATCTAAATACGTCTGCCGATTTTTTTAAACTTCAGATCTTAAGTTTAAAATCTGAAGTTTAAAAAAATTTTTGTGAGTATCAATGGGCATCATTTTGTTGAGTAATTGACCTGTTATTAATTGATGATAAGTTTACATAGTGAAGGGGCTTCCCTGGTGGCGCAGTGGTTAAGAATCCACCTGCCAATGCAAGGGACACAGGTTCGAGCCCTGGTCTGGGAAGATCCCACATGCCATGGAGCAACTAAGCCCGTGCACCACAACTACTGAGCCTGCGCACCACAACTACTGAGCCCACGTGCCACAACTACTGAAGCCCGTGCGCCTACAGCCTGTGTTCCACAACAAGAGAAGCCACCGCAATGAGAAGCCCACGCACCACAACGAAGAGTAACCCCCACTCGCCGCAACTAGAGAAAGCCCACGCGCAGCTATGAAGAACCAATGCAGCCAAAAATAAATAAAATAAATAAATAAAATAAATTTATATTAAAAAAGTCTACATAGTGAAATGCATAGATCTTTAGTGTGCAATCCAGTGAGGTTTCTTCATTTTTTTTTTTTGCAGTACGTGGGCCTCTCACTGCTGTGGCCTCTCCCGTCGCGGAGCACAGGCTCCGGACGCGCAGGCTCAGCGGCCATGGCCCACGGGCCCAGCCGCTACGTGACACGCGGGATCCTCCCAGACCGGGGCACGAACCCGTGTCCCCTACATCGGCAGGCGGACCCCCAACCACTGCGCCACCAAGGAAGCCCAATCCAGTGAGTTTTGATCAGTGTCTACAAACATGTAACCACCAGTTGAAATCAAGATATAGAACATTTCCATCAATCAGGAAGGTTCCCTCGTGTCCCTTTCTGGCTGTACGTTGTTTCCTGTGTCTAGAGGTGATTTGCTCTGAGCGTATCATTGTCTCTTTTCCTATGAGCATATGTGTGTGTATACATGTGCATGTGCGTGTGTGTGCACCCTCTGAGCACCAGTCTCTGCACCTTCTCTTAGCCTATTGTGTCCGAGCCCCTCTGTCTCTATTTGTCTCTATCTGCCCCCTCCCTTTCCTTCCTCATCATTCCCCGCTCTGCTTCCATCTCTCTCTGGACTGGCAGTAATGTTTTATTACTGGTTGCTGAATATGGTTTTATGTTGCTGGTTCTTAATTCTGAAGATGGATGTGGGAATACTTACACTTCTCTTTTTATAAAAGCTATTAATTAAATCACTTTTTACCCAGGTGGCCTTGGTTAATTCTCTGCAATTAGCAGAGTGGTGGACTCGTATAATATTGTTTCCAGATCTTGTGAAGGTGATCCTGAGCCCCGCTTCAGGGCAGGAATGGGCCCCCAGCACCCCCCAGGAGCCCACGGCCAGCCCCTGCCTTGCCCCTCACCGGCTCTCCTCGCCCTCCAGCAGCTTCCGGTAGGTGGCAATCTCCACGTCCAAGGCCATCTTGACATTGAGCAGGTCCTGGTACTCGCGCAGGTGGCGGGCCATCTCATCCTTGAGGTGTCGGATCTCCTCCTCCAGGCGTGCGATGTTGTCCTGGTAGCCGCTGGCCTCACTAGCAAAGCGGTCCTCCAGCTCCCGCATCTGCCTCATCAGCGAGTCGTTCTGCAGGGGAGGGGCGCCCAGGTCAAGGACAGGCTGCGGTGGTGGTGGTGCGGGGGGACACTCGGGGCGCAGGATGGAGAGAGGCACAGCCTCGGGGCTGGGAGGCAACCCCAGATGGCCAAGTCTAGGGCTTGTCAAACTCTTCTGAGCCAGGGAATTCTGAACTCAAATGAAGTCTCATGTGGAAACTCAGAGAACAGAACTGATACAAGGGAGCATGACTGTTCGGCCTCCTCGCCTCCATACAGGAGTCCCATAATTCCTGAGAGCCCCATTGGGAATCCACCTATCTTTTTTTATCCCTGTGGTAGACTTGAGCAGACAGAGACTCTGATGGGCCCGAGGTTACAGAGTGTGAGCTGCAGACAGGAAGGGCTAGACCAGGCAAGGTGGGCAGGGACTCACAGTGCCCTTGAGGGCGTCGATCTCGCAAGTGTAGGACTGGATCTGGTGGCGGTACTCCATCATCTCCTGTTTGGCCTGGCGCAGTGCATCATTGTTCTTGTTGGCTGCCTGGGTCAGGTCAGACACCTAAGGGCAAAGAGAGGGGCCCTGAGATGACCAGGACACAGGTAGGGGTGGGCAAGGGAGCATGGAGACCCCAGGATCACCCTCCTCCCCAAAGATGGAGCCATAGGAAGTACCTCCAAACTGGGATTGAGGGGCCCAGAGGGGCCAGAGTCCCACCTTTGACTTGTACCACTCTTCGGCTTCCGAGATGTTCTTAGCCGCGATGGTCTCATACTGAGCCCGGATGTCTCTGAGGGCGGCCGTGAGGTCTGGCTTGGACACGTCCACCTCCACCTGGACCTGCTGTTCCTGAAGCTGGGCTTGCAGCTCACGGATCTCCTGCAGGGTACAGCTGGGCTTCAGTCCCCGACCAGGCCCCGCACGTATCCTCACACCCCCATTCCCGGAGCCCAGCACCACCACCCCGCTTCCAGCTGCTTTCACAAGGGCATACCTCTTCGTGCACTTTCTTAAGGAACGCAATTTCCTCGTTGAGAGATTCGATCCTGCGCTCCAGGTCAATTCGAGCTAGAGTGGCTGCATCCACGTCCTGGTAAAGGTCAAGGGAGAGGGAGAGGGTCACCGATCACCCGGTCAGGTCAGAGGGAGACCAAGGGCAACACAGACGGGACAGAGGGGTAAGGCTGCTGGGGGACCAAAGAGGGCTCACCGCTCGGAAGGCAGCCAAATTGTTCTCCGCTTCTTCTTTCAGCTGAATTTCCTCTTGCATCCTGGAAGACAGGCAGAAGGACAGACAGTTGGTGGGGATAAAACTGGCAGTGGAGAAGACTGACTGGGGGCTGCCCAGGGAGTGGGCTCAGGACAGAGAGAGGAGGCCTGGATGCTGGATAGAGACAGGAGGCCCTGCCCACACAGGGAGGGAACAGGAAGTGGCCCAATCTCTGCCCTGGAGCCACACCCTGGAAGTCTATGTCCCCACCAGATTGTGACCTCCCTGGGATTAAGAACCATGTCTATTTTTTTTGTTTGTTTTAAATATTTATTTATTTTTGGCTGCGTTGGGTCTTCGTTGCCGCACACGGGCTTTCTCTAGTTGCGGTGAGCGGGGGCTACTCTTCGTGGTGGTGCACGGGCCTCTCATTGCGGTGGCTGCTTCTCTTGTTGCGGGTTCAGTAGTCGTGGCTCGCGGGCTCTAGAGCGCAGCCTCAGTAGTTGTGGCGCACAGGCCCCGTTGCTCCGCGGCATGTGGGATCTTCCCAGACCAGGGCTCGAACCCCTGTCCCCTGCACTGGCAGGCGGACTCCCAACCACTGCGCCACCAGGGAGGGTCCAAGAACCATATCTATTTTATCCACCTCTGCGTTCCCAGGCCCCAGCCCCAGCCTGGCCCACGCAGGTGCTCATTTAACGTTTGTGACCTGAGTAGTGCACCAGTGACTCGGCTTACTACACTTGCTGCCTGTACATACTGAGAGCCTGGTGGAGCCCACCATCTGGTCCTCCAAGCTTTCTGAGGGCTGCGGCCCCCACCCACTCTCCGCTTTCCTCTAGCTTATCGGTCCCCCCTGGAAAGCTTCAGCCAGGCCCAGGGGCCAAGATTCCCTCTCTACCCCCATCTGCAGGGCCTCATCACAGATGAGCTGAGAGCTACTGCTGGCGCCAGATTTCCTTGTCTCCTACCAACCTCCCCTCTTCCTCTGACTGCCTCCTTTCTCCATCCATGTGCCTGCCCAACCCCCAGCAACTTAAGATGCTTTTTTAAGAAGCACCTGGTCTCCCAAGGTCTCCCGTTTCCACCCCATGATGTCCCCCAGAAAATTCCTCGTTTGCAGACTGCAGGCACAGGGGAGAGACCTGGCGTCCCTCTCCCCTCCTGGGGGGACACAGGTAGACAACCCTCTTCCTGGGTAGGACAGGGTGCTGACAACTGGACCCAGCCCCAGGCCTAGCCTCCCGCGCCCAGCCCATGGAGAGGGGGGTTCTGGGAGCGCTGGGTCCTCACTTGGCCTTGAGCCGCTGCAGGTCGTCCAGCAGGTTGTCCCGCTCGACGTCGACGCGGGCGCGCTGGTTGGTGAGCACCTCCACCTGGCGCCGCAGCTCGCGCAGCTCCTCCTCGTAGATCTCGGCCACCCGCGTCGGCTCCCGGCCCTTGAGCCGGTTCACCTCGGCAGCGAGCGCCGCGTTCTGCTGCTCCAGGAAGCGCACCTTCTCTATGTAGTTGGCGAAGCGATCGTTGAGCTCCTGAAGCTCCACCTTCTCGTTGGTGCGCGTGGTCAGGAACTCCTGGTTCACGGCGTCGGCCAGCGAGAAGTCCAGCAGCTCGCCCGCTCCGTAGGAGGAGGGCGCGCGGGTTGCCCCCAGCCGGCTGGCCCGCAGCGCCCCCAGGCCCCCGGCCCCGCCCGACGTGCGCGACACCTGGTACACGCGGGATGTCACCGAGCTCGAGGAGCCCTTGGTGCCGAAGCCCGCACGCGGGAACACCGGCGAGCTCAGCGGGGAGCCGAGCGGGAAGCTCGGGGCCCCGCCGAAGGTGCGGCGGTAGGAGGACACGCGCTGGCTGGACGAGTAGGCCTGGCTCATGGTGGCGGCGAGGGCGAGGCTGGGCGGCGCGGCGCGGAGGAGGAAGCGGCGGGCGGCCGGCCGGAGAGTAGCTGCGGCGAGGGGAGACAGGGCCCCAGGCCGTCGGCACTATTTGTATGCGTCCTGACATCAGCCCCCGCCGCCCCTCCCCTGACAGCTGCAGGATCCCGCTGTCCTGCCAGGAAAGGGCGGCCTCTGGCGTGGGGGCAGGGAGGCCAGCTCCCCCGCAAGAAGCCTGCACCCCTCAGCCGGCGGGTTGGGGGCCCCAGAGGGGCGTGGGAGAGGCTGGTGGACCTAGGGGGGCAGAAGATGGGCAGGCCTGCCAACCGCCTCACCAGGGCTCAAGCCATGTCTGGAGCCCCCAGGTAGGCCCGCCTGCCTGCGGGCAGGGGAGAGAGCAGGGGAGAGGCTTCCATATAGTTTGAGGGGCTCCTTTTTGCTGCAAGCAGATACTTTGGGTCATTTCCTGAAGGGACAAGGCCAATTTCCAAGAAAGGCTCCAAATCACCTTTTTTTCTAAAGAGGCTCTGAAAGTGGCGAACATTTAGGAGGGCTCAGGCAAAGACCAGGAGCCCACTAGCCAGGCCTAGAGGAGGAGGGTCTCCAGACAGGCAGGGAGGATGGGGGGGACCAGCCCGGGGCACTCAGCCATCCCCGCCAGAGCCCGCCTGCTCAGCTGTGTCCACTAGCCCCTGGGTTCCAGCTCCCAGCCTCAGTTTCCCTCTGAACTAGTGAAGGCCCTTTTCCTCCCCCCTATGGGTGAGGGCAGGGCCTCAAGTTTATAAACAACAGGGTGATTTCCAGAAAGGGTCTGGTAGGCTCTCAGTTTCCAATTATAACAATTATAACATAACTGTACACTCTCAACCCCGCACCACCAGCTTCGCCTGCCTTCTGCCCCCCCCGAGCCCTCCCCCACCCCCTCTCTGATTCATCCCCCTCCTCACACCACCCACGCCCACACACACCAGGGGTTTGTGTTTTGTCAGGAGCCTCATGTCAACCCAGCCATCTCCCTGGCAGCAACAGCTGCCAACCCCAAATACCAGAGCTGGTATTTATAGAGGAGAATGCATCAGTCCGGGAAACAAGCGCACAGGAGAGGAGCTCTGGCGGGTGGGGGCCGAGTACTTGAAGAGACAAGGGTGTCAGATGGCAGAGGAAGGCTTGGGGTGATGATCCCCAATCACTTCCCACCCCCATAATGCTCCAAGCCCCCAGCAGGAATGGAGCCCTGCAGAGGGCTTGTCCATCCCTTCACAGGCCTCCTCCTTAGGACAAGGCACTGGCTGACCCCTAAGGACATCCCTACTTCTCCATGAATGCTGGCTGTCTCTCTATACCTCCACCTGGCACTCTACAGGCCTCTCTCAGGCCTGACCCTTTTGGAAGGCAAAGCTTGGAAATAGAGGACTGGTCTTACCCTAGCTCTGCCATTACCAGCAGATGTAATTACAAGCAGGCAGGTCCTTCACTTCTCTGTGTCCTCAACTATAAAGTGGGAATGGTCAGCCTGGCTGTGTCTGCTGTCTAGGGCTTTGAAGAGGCTCAGGTAACAATATGCAGATAATAACACCTTATGTATTCTGAGCACCCATTGTGTGCCACTCTGCTAAGCACTCCCCACCCATGATCCCCAATTCTCTGACAACCCTATGAGGTAGGAAGTAGTACCATTCCCGTTTTATAGCTCAGGAGGCTGAGGCAGTCTGACCCCAGAGTGGGTGTGAATGTGCCAGGTGAACTGCAAAGGGCTTTGTTGCTGCTGTATTTGCAAAGCTCTTTCACATTCAGTTTCTAATTTTTATCCTAGAGACGAGCTTATGAGGTGGGTGGGGAGTTCCAGGTATTCTTATCCAGCCTTCGAGTTGGTGCAAGCTGTTGTGTTCTGGTTATTTTTGTGTCTCGTCTCCCAAACTAGACTGTAGGCTCCTGGAGAATTTTGGAGATCATGTGTATCCTTAGCACATCCCAGGAAGCACTGTCCTTGTTTTAGTTCAAAGTAGCCTGCAAGCTTTCTTTCCTATCCCCTTATTTTGCTGCACACAAGTGATTGGCTCAAGGGGCAGGCCTGGACCTGAGCGGGGCCAATCAGAGACCTACCCTGGAATTTATAGATGGAACTGGAATCACTAAACTGGAGCCTGTGGTAACCATGTTTCCTGCCCACTGGGGAGTTCTTTCTGGCATAGGAAGAAAGAGAGGTCAGCATGCCAGGAGAAACAGAGACACCCAGAGAGGAGGAGAATGCAGGGCTAGAAGTCCTAAATTCCATCCCCCGGGGCCCTGGTTCTGCAGTTCTCCCCTCAATATTGTGAGCTTCCCCAGTGTCCTTCCTGGCTTTGGGGCCAATAAACTTTTCCTTTATTTTTCCTTGAGACACTTGGTATTGGCTACTGTCACTTGTAACCAAAACAATCCTGGCTAATATACCGTAGAAGACCATGCAACCATTTCCATAACACTAGGGAGGACAGAACATATTTGGGACTCCTCTCTGTGAATAGTCTCCAGACCACAAAAGGAAATTGCCCTTCGGACCAGCCCAAGGCCTCACTTCCTTAGTGAAATGAGGCAGAAAACAAATAAATAAATTATGCCATCTATTCTCTAGTCAAAATCAACATTTACCAGACTTGGCTCTGAACCACTTGGAGCTGCTTCCAAAATTTGGTTCCACCCCTGAGGATTTGCTACCATGGAGGGCAGCAAAACAACACTCTGAGGCTTGGAAGGCAGGTGAAAGAGGAGCATTCCAAACCATGTTCTGAACCAGGCAGGGAGCACCACTGGAGTAGGAGTTTAGACTCCCCTGAGGACTGCTTAGAACTGGACTTGCTAAAAATAATGATAATTTATCTGGATGGGTAATGTACTTAGCACATAATTCAAGAGGTCCTATTCCGTGGGTTGCCTTTTCACTCTCTTAATAGCATCCTTTGATGCACAAAAGTTTTAAATTTTGATGAACTCCAGTTTATCTATGTATTCTTTTATTGCCTGTGCTTTTGGTGTCATATCCAAGAAATCACTGCCAAATCCAATGTGAAGAATGTTATCCCCTGTGTTTTCTTCTAAGAGCTTTACAGTTTTATGTCTTTGATCCCTTATGAATTAGTTTTCATATATAGTATAAGGTAAGGGTCCAACTTCATTATTTTGCATGTGAATATCTAGTTTTCCCAGCACCATTTGTGGAAAAGACTGTCCTTTTCCCCTTATTGAAAACAATTTAGCCATATATGTGAAGATTTTTTCTGGGCTCTCTATTCTATTCCATTGACCTATATATCTGTCCTCACACCAGTACCACACTGTTTTGATTACTCTAGCTTCGTAGTAAGTTTTGGAACCAGGAAGTGTGAATCCTCCAACTTTGTTCTTTTTCAAGATGTTTTGGCTATGTAGGGTCCCTTGAGATTCCATATGAATTTTAGATAGAAGGAATTTTTCTATTTCTTCAAAAAACATTGGTGGGGTTTTGATAGGGATTGCATTGAATCTGCAGATCACTTTGGGTATTATTGACAGCTTAACAATATTAAGTCTTCCAATCAGTGAATACTGGATGTCTTTCAATTTTTTTGTGTCTTCTTTATTTCAGCAATATTTTGTAGCTTTCAATGTACAAATCTTATGTCTCCTTGGTTATGTTTATTTCAAAGTATTTTATTCTTTTTGTTGCTATTGTAAATGAAGTTGATCATGAGGGGTTTTCCCTTCATTCTGTTAATGTGGTATATTATACTGATTGATTGTCATATGTTAAACCATTCCTGCATTCCAGGAAAAAAATCCCATGTCATCATGTGTATAATCCTTTTAATATGCTGTTGAATTTGGTTTGCTAATATTTTGTTGAGAATTTTAACATCAATATTTATAAGGAATATAGATCTGTAGCTTTATTTTCTTGTACGTCTTTGTCTGGCTTTGGTATCAGGCTAATGCTGACCTCATAGAATGAGTTAAGAAATATTCCTTCCTTTTCAAATTTTTAGAAGAGTTTGAGAAGGGTTGGTGTTAATTCTGAAATGTTTGGTAGAATTCACCAAGAGAGCTGTCTTGTCCTACTTTTTTCCTTATTGGGAGGTATTGAGTCATTCTTCTTAATATCCTCATTTGTATTTATTTTCCTTTTTTTTTTTTGGTCATGCCGCGTAGCATGCAGGATCTTAGTTCCCTGACTGGGGATGGAACCCGTGGCCCCTGCAGTGGAAGTGTGAAGTCTTAACCACTGGACCACCAGGGAAGTCCCTCCTCATTTGTATTTCACTGAATGGATTTACCATAATTTATTTGGCCAATTGGCCAATTTTTTATTGATAGACATTTATATTTTTTCCAGTCTTTTGCTATTATAAACAATGCTGATATGAACATCCTTGGGACAAACTTTTGAACATATAAATTTTGGTAAGGTGTCTAAAAAAAAAAAAGTAGCACTCACATTATTTTATGGTCACACCTCTCACCTGAGCTAAATAATATTGGAAACGGGAAGGTCCACCAAGACAAACCATTTCATTCAGGGTTTGCCGGAAAAAGGGGACAATTTATAAATGTGTGTACATGGTATGGTCCCTTTTACAATGGGTGTTACCAATATATTTTGTTGAATCAGTTATAGAAGGAAGTCAGTCCTGTTGTTTGCTTGAAATCTTCCCAGATTACTCTGACCTTGGAGAATCTTGGCAACTTAAGGTTGGAGGTAACTTCACAGGTCATGAGGTCGACCAATCCCACACTCCCACTTCTCAGTTAAGGCTTAACTAGTTTCTACTGTGACTCCAGCAAGCACTGCTCTAGTTTGAACCCCTCTACTGCCTGGGAACTCCAGGGAGCCCATTCCATTCCACAAAGAGTATTGGGTACCTAACAAGCCTCTGTTACGGGACAGCGGACAGCTTGGCTGTTAGAAAACATTTCTCTATATTTGAACCCAGGAGATGTCTCTGCTATGCCTATTATTCTGCCCTGGGAGCCAAACAGAGCAAGAAGAAACTGCTTTCAGAGATCCAGTCTTCAAATATTTGGGGGCAGTGCTCACGCCTTTTGGAGACTTTGCCTGTTTCACAATTCCCAATTTCTCTCCCTTCCCTGAACTAATGAACCAGCAAAACCCAAACTCATCATAGCGTCCAAGGCCCCACAGAACTGGCCCTGCCCATCTTGCCAACCTCAGCTCACTCACCTCTCCTTTGGGTTCGCCTCACTTCAGCCACACAGCCTCTTTTCTGCTGGGTGACACTGCCAAGCTCTCCCTTGCCTTCCCCTAAGCTCAGTGACTAGAGGGCTGTGGATGCCTGGGCAGATCTCTGAACCTCACAGAGGGCTCCCTAGAAGACAAGGGCTCTGGCTACCCAAAGGACCTCCCAGACCCCACAGATGGCATGGATAGGGGGCAGGTGGCTGTTATGGGTAGATTGCCGGGATGGGGACACTGACTTGGCCAGCACAGGGCATTTGGACTGAGGAAAAAACTGAAAGAGGTCAAAAAGGAGAGAACCAGAAGTAACTTTTCCACCTTGCCCTGTCAGGGAGTGTCTCATCCACCCCTGCTCTACTCCAGGATCCCATAGGTGAGACGGTGCTGGTGCCCCCCAACGGTGTGCCCTCCTTCCACTGACCGGCCCCCACCTCCAGGGTTGCCTTTGTCCCTTTATCAAGAGCCTATCCTCCTCTTTCTGCCGTTGTCCCTTTGTCCAGGGCCCAACCTCCTCCTCTTTCTGTTTCCCAGCATCCTCATGCTTCCATCCCAAGCTGGGTTGGGCCAGGAGACAGCCACTGCGTTGAGAGCCACTGACTTGGCCAGCACAGGGCATTTGGACTGAGGAAAAAACTGAAAGAGGTCAAAAAGGAGAGAACCAGAAGTAACTTTTCCACCTTGCCCTGTCAGGGAGTGTCTCATCCACCCCTGCTCTACTCCAGGATCCCATAGGTGAGACGGTGCTGGTGCCCCCCAACGGTGTGCCCTCCTTCCACTGACCGGCCCCCACCTCCAGGGTTGCCTTTGTCCCTTTATCAAGAGCCCATCCTCCTCTTTCTGCCGTTGTCCCTTTGTCCAGGGCCCAACCTCCTGTGGCCAGGAGACAGCCACTGCGTTGAGAGCCTTGGGGACAGTGTAGCAAGTATGAACCCTGAGACCTGGCTCTTGCCTCAACTTTAGCACTTTGTGGGGAGGTAGGAGGCCCAAGCAAGGGGGTGTGGAGGTGGGGTGGTCAGCCAGAGGCTAAGATGTGGGTGCTTATCCTGGAAGTTCACCAACTAACCATCTGAACTACCTGGGCAATTCCTGTTTTCTCTCTGGCCCTGTCATGCCTAGATGTGAAAGGGGATCAGGCTGGGTCATCTCTGGAGCCCTCACAGCTTCTGACATCCTGAGTCTTTGGGCTCAGGGGGTGGGACATGGAGGGTCCCTGGCCGAGCCCTCCCTGCCTCAGTGCTTCCAGAGGCCCTCCCCGCGACGGTCCCCTTCCATGCTGCCCGCCCCGCCCCCATCTTCCTCTCAGCTCCACAGGCGGCTGAAGAGCCTGGAGTGACTGTAAAAGGGAAGGAATGTCCAGAGGCAATTGTTCCTTCCTGATATCACCAGGGGGAGGTTGAGTTGGGGGGCCCAGCTGGAAGGGTGGCGTCAGGATTCTCCCTGAATCTCATCTCCCCCGCGCTGCACTGGCCCCCCTGCCGCGCGCGCTCAGCCAGCAATCCACCCCCTCTCATCTGCCACCGTCCACATCTCATTGGCTTAAGGCCTCCTAGCCTCCCTCTCCCAATTTTCTCCACCTCCTGACCCCAGACCCTCTCCTGGGCCCCTTCCTTCACGGCACCCCACCCCCCTGACCTAGCTCCTTCTCTGGGGAGGCTCCGCAGCCCCGCTCCAACACCCTCCAGCCCCACACTCCTTTTACAGACATGGAGCGCTGCAGGTTTTCTGCCAAAGTAGGAGAAGTCTGAGGCTAATCTCACCTCCTCCCAGCTCCCAGCTTCTACCAAATAGGATGCCTTGCAGACTGGGGAGGAGGAGGGGGGGGGAAGCTGAGCCTCAAGGGGAGGAGCTAATGAGATGGTGGAGATGAAAGTGCTTTGTGGACTCTGAGCATCCTGTAAATTTCAGGTGTTATTTGAATCAGTAAGAGGTTTGAGGTGGGGACGGTGGAGATGGAAGTCAGGTTGAAGGCAGAGGAGGGGGCTTTGCTAGCATGAAGGGAAGGTCCCCAGGAAGACATCCTGGTGCATTGGTAGCAGCATATGGCTGGGAGTCAGGAGGCCGGAGTCCTGGGCAACCCTGGATAAGCTGAGTGACCTTGGACTGGCTGCATCCCCTCTCTGGGTTTCAGTTTCTCCTTGCTCAAAATGAAATATCCTGGACACCCCCCGCCCCCCACACACCATTCTGACCCCCAGAAGAGGAGTGAGAGAGACCCTTTCTTCTGAAAACTTGCCTCCCTGGGCTGCCTTCTCTGAAGCCTTTTTGCTCAGCTAGACTCATCATTAAGCCAAACCCAGACACTGGCGCATCCCCAGAACAGACCCAGTCCCACCACGTGTTTATGAGACGTGGCTACACCTGCCAGGAGAAACGGAATCAGCCTCCTCCACAGACACACGTTCTCCCTGCCCCCAGGTTCCCCCTGACTGCCCGGCCTCTCCTCCTCCCTCTACCCTGGCACCCAACCTGACCGTGTGAGCGTTTGGTCTTGCCCAACAGAATGCATGCAGCCCCCCACCCCCTCCTGGGCTCTTGGAGTCTCAGTTGTCCCCGCACATCTCTCCCCCCACCACGTCCAGCCACCTCCCCACGATTCCCAGCTATCTGTGGAGGATACCCCTGAACCTCTCCAAATCCCCCCAGTCCTGAGCCATTTCCTAGAGAGGCAGGGGAGTCCTCTCTCCCCAGCACAAACACGCACCCTCCCCTCAGCTGAAACCCCCAAGAAGAGCAAGAGAAAACTCTCTTTGACCAGACTAGGGTATATCTGGGTGGAAGAGGGGCAGGGGTGTGAGAATTGGAGTGGGAAGGTGTCAGGGTGAGCTGCGAGCAGCTGAGAAGGTGTAGGGTGGCACTGAGCCCTGCTCCAACCTCCGTGGAAGGGGATTTCATGGGCTTCTCTACCTACCCACAGACTCACACCCTAGAGAGCCGCTCAAGGCTTAACTCTAATCCCTCTGCTGAAACGTAAGCCCCTTCTTTCTTTCTTGGACCTTAACCCAGATAGAGAAAAGCAGCTTCCTTTCTCCCCTGGAATTCTCTGCCAGGTTCTTAGAGCCATCACTCAGCGCTCTCTTCTCCCTGCTTTATCCCCATTCCTTTCATCTCTCTTCATAGGCTTTTTTTGGTTTCAGCCCCTCCAGTTTGGTCATATCCCTGCTGTCTTGGGTGCTTTCCAGGTTTTCTACATCCCTCTGAGGCTGTAGAGTGCTTTAAACAGGGGCTGAGCAGGCTGGCAATGACCTCACAGGGCCGCTATGCACAGTTGCTATCTATAGCCTTATAGGCTCAACCTCCTCTTCCTCCAGCCAACTGAGTCACAGTCAGCTCGGAGTCCACTCAGACCCGAGGGTCTTCTCTGCCACTCCAGACCACAGCCCATTACAGCACCCTGAGCTGTTCTTACTGCTGGCTCAACTGCTTATTCTCTGAATCATCCAAACACACAATGAAAGTTGAGTCTTGGGTTCCAGAAGACACCCATTCTTGGTCTCTCAGTGTTTTTATAGCCCCAGTCATCTACCCTCTCACACCTATCCAGATAGAGAGTCAATGGCCTAAGTTCCATTTGACTCTGCGGAGGTATGGACAAGGGGAGGAGTTTGAGGAGCAGCTGATGGGCCGATGCCTGGGCTCAAACTGGATCTACCACTCTTCTTCGGCGAGTTGCTTCACCCCTCTGAGCCTCGGTTTCCTCATCTGTAAAATGATAAAGCAGCATAGGATTTGGGGAAGATTAAATGAGAAATTGTCCGTAAAGCACTTAGCACAGTGCCCGGCACACAGTGAGCGTTCAGTAAGTGCCAGCCATTACTAAAATATTTTATCCCCTTTGGACCGATAAGGAAACTGTTTCATAGAGGTCCAGGAACTAGCTTGAGTCCTTGCCTTAGGACAGCAGGTAGAGGGCCAAGAGTCATAGCCAAGACTGCCTAACTCCAAATCTCTCTGTCACAGGCTATGCTGCCTCTGATAATAACGTAGCTACCACTTACCGTATACTAGGCATGGTGTTCTGGACACCTGCCATATAAAATCACTGCATCTCTGATCTTCACAACACTGGGAAGTAACTATTAACCTCATTTTACAGTTATGGATACTAGGCTCAGAGAGGTTTGGTAAGTTCCCTAAGGTTGCACAGCAAGTAAAAACAAAGTCTGGTTTTGAGCCTTAGTCCATGGCTCCTAGAAACCCAGCTCATTTCTCTGTGTGGTCGCTAAGGCCTTGCCATAGACTGACTGACTTGGCAGGCTCAGCTCTAGGTCCTTCCCCTTTTAACTTGGCCTTACCCCGGGGATCTCCACTGAAAAGTCCTTTGTCCAGTAGTGGACAAATCCCTCCTGACATTCTGCCCTGCTCCTCTCCCCAACTCCACTGCCCTCCAGAGAGGGGGCTGGGCTTGGAAGGGGCAGGTTTTAGGGAGTTAGGGACCAGCAGCAGAGGAATCTGGCCTTCATCCCACAAGAGCTGGGGGGCACTAAAGATTTCCTGTCTGGGGAATATAGGGGCCACTCTGCCCTGTGCCACCCTCAGGCCAGTCAGGCACTGGGGCTCCCCCTCAGGCTGGAGAGGCTCCCCTCAGGGCACCCTTGCCCCAGACTGCCCCCAGCTGGCCTGGGAGGAGGCCTTAGGCAACAGCACCTACAATTCTGTCCTGGAGAGGCTGCCTGGAAGACTGGGACTGGGGGCTGGGCTTGGTCCTGTGGCCTCAAGGTTCTAAAGCAACTCTGGGGTCCACTGTCAGCTGCTGGGGATTCCCACTGCCGTGCTCCCAGGCCCCAGAGCCTAAAGACATCCCAGATACACTCCTCTTCCCAATTTTAAAGGTCCTGAGAGATACAACTTGTTGAAAACGGAGAGCACTGGAATTTTTGTTTCCCCACCCACAGTGCTCAGAACTCTATCCCCCCAACTGTCCCAGAGAGCCCCCCCATTGCCCCCTCCCCATCCAGCCTCAAAAAGATGGGCCAGGGCTTCCCTGGTGGCGCAGTGGTTGAGAGTCCGCCTGCCGATGCAGGGGACATGGGTTCGAGCCCTGGTCCGGGAAGATCCCACATGCCG